>NC_092293.1:9471809-9536246 GCF_036320965.1 Panulirus ornatus
GACCCTATGGGGGACAGAAAATTTTGGGGCACGTTTAGGAACCTCACTTCTTGAGTTTAATTCCTGTACCATTACCAATAGTCCGGGAGCCACCTTTGATGGTTTCGCGGATTTACCAGCCTGGTTCGTGAAGGTTGTAGTGGCTTCAGCTAGATTTTCCTTGATCCTTTGATGAATCAATTGAGTCGTGCGATATTTTTCCGCTACAACTGATCTCTGGACCGCTGGACATGAAGGAGGGGACGCTATTATGTCATACGGCAACACTTTATCAAAACCGTGTAAGGCGTGGAAGGGTGTGTCTCCAATTGACTTATGATATGCTACATTTAAGGAACATTGGACATCAGACAGTATTCATCCCATTCATCATGGTCAAAATTAATGTTGGTGCGAAGACACTGGAGGATCTTACGGTTCAATCTCTCTGACAGGCTATTCGAGTCTGGATGATGTGCAGTTATATTACATTTACTTATGTTATACAATTTACAGAGTTCTTCTAATAGTAAGTTATTAAATTCCCCACCATTATCTGTAAGTAAAATCTTCGGAGCATTATGTCTGTCTAAGATATATTTTTTGAACGCCTTAGAGACCGTGGCTGCGTCTTTATTTTGAACTGGGACCAATTCACAATAACTCGTGAAGGCATCAATAATTACTAGAATGTATCTGTAGCCTGCCATGGACCTAGGGAAACCTCCTCATATGTCCATATGAACTCTTTCCCATGGGTATGAATGTAAAGGATATTTCAACACAGTCTGCGGGGTAGTGGGACTTCCCTTGTGTGTCTTACAGGTTTGGCACCTCAAAATATGATCTTTAATGTTTTTCTGCATTCTTGGCCAGAAATACCTCAAACGAGTCTGCTTATAGCATCTATCTGCGCCTGGGTGTGCGGCCTGGGGTGAATCATGTGCTAACTTCAAGAAATCCTGTACTAATGCTGTTGGAATTATTGTTAGTTTAACAACACAGGTGGACACTCCTAATTTCGCGTCCCTGCATAAGACTCCCTGTGCTAAATACAATTCTCTGACTGGAACAACTGTTTTAGCATCCAATGAAGATCTTATACCCTCTAGGTATTCTATGACAGGACCCCAGACTGGGTCATCCCGTTGATGTCGTGTCAACCTTTCTACATCAAAATATACGAGGCTATTACCTACAGTGACTGTCCCCACTCTGCGGGACAGCGCGTCTGCAACTACATTGGATGAACCCGAAACCAAACGGAAATCTGGGTCAAATGCTTGGAAAGATAAAAACCACCTCTGAAACTTTCTGTAGGATCTTGTCTTTGAAAAATACTTACCAGTGCCTAGTGATCTGTATAAACTGTAATAGGGTAACCATATTTGTATTCCTTAAAATGTTTGAGTGCCCAAACAACTGCAAGGCCTTCCAATTCTGTTACTGAGTATTTCGATTCCGTCTTCGAACATGAACGGCTCGCATAAGCTATGGGAAAAAGTCTGCCCTTATTTGACTCCTACATAACTACAGCTCCAAGACCCTGTTTACAAGCATCTGTGTGCAAAATGAAGGGTTTCTCAAAGTTGGGAAATCGAAGGATAGGCGCCTCGATCAAGAGTAGCTTGAGTTAGTTAAACGCATTGTCTTGCGCTGTAGACCACTGGAATGTAACTCCCTGTTTCAGAAGTGAAGTGAGGGGGTTTGCGATCTTCGCGAAATTAGCGATAAATCTTCGATAATATCCTGCTAAACCAAGGAAGGATTTGACCTTGTATGTTGTGGAAGGGACTGGCCATTCTACAACTGTTTTGACTTATGTGCATTAGGTTGATTACCGTTTTCGTCAACGGCGTGACCTCAGTAATTAATTCTTGTCTGTAGAAAAGAACATTTGGATAACTTGACTTTTAGGTTTGCATCCTTTTAAGTCGTAGAAATACTCTTTCAAGACTTTTGAAATGAGAAGCAATATCTGGAGACATGACAATCATATCATCAAGATAAACCAATACATCTTTGCCCAACATGTGACGACAAATGTTAGTCATTAACCTTGAGAAGGTGATCACTGGTGAGGAATGAAGACCGAAGGGCATGATGCATATGAACTGCCAATGACCATCTGGCGTACTGAACACAGTCAAGGGGCGGCTTTCCTCTGACAAGGGAATCTGCCAAAATCCGCTC
Organism: Panulirus ornatus; assembly: GCF_036320965.1. NCBI lineage: Eukaryota > Metazoa > Arthropoda > Malacostraca > Decapoda > Palinuridae > Panulirus > Panulirus ornatus. Next base: position 9,473,982 of record NC_092293.1, read on the forward strand.
AATAAATCCAAAGTTGAAAATACCTTATTGTTACCGAGGCTATGAAGAAGCTCTGATACCACTGGTAATGGGAAACCATCTTTCAAAGTGACCTTGTTGTTGAGTTTTCTAAAATCTATGACTGGTCTAAAAGTTCCGTCCTTTTTCGGAACGATCAGATGTGGTAAATTCCATGGTGATCGTGATTCCTCTATGACCTTATCTTTCAACATGTCCTGAACAAGTTTGTTTGCTATGTCTGTGTGCGCGTGTGTGTGGCAATCGATAGGCTGGGACGTCAATGGAACGTGTGTTTTTCTCTAAGTTAATAATGTGAACATCCAAATGAGTTCTACCGAGTGGTTCTCCTGATAAGGCAATAGTAGACCTATACTGGTTAAGTAAGTCTGTTAACTGGTCAACATGTTTGGTTAATCCTACCTTGGATATCATGTCAGGGGTGATGGTGGGGAGCTGACTCGAGCCGTGCACTGCTGAGTCAGGGGTAGGAGGAGTAGGTGGTGGTGGGTTAATGGAATGTGAGACTAGACGGATATTAAACTCATGCAACTCCTCGTCTTGAATTCCGGACTTCAAAATGGTGAATTCCACCAGCTTAGTCCCTCTACGGAGACGGACAGGAGTGGGGTCCCGTATTGGCAATGTATATGGTGAACTCTCCATCTGCGGTCTCATGAATAGAGGCATCCATCATGGATAGTCGTGTGACAGTTAGTGATGAAGGTTCAGCAACTACTCTTAGTGCGAGATCACCCTGACTATGTCTCAGTCCATGATCAGTCATCCATGTTCGAGAAAGTGAGAGAGGAACCTTCGTTAATGTGTCACTATGCAGAGTCATATTTGTTTGAAGTTTACCAGGGCAATGAGTAGAAAAATAAAAAGTGTGGGTATTATCTACCGTGAAGCAGGGTGTGGGAGCAGATGTATTAATGACCCTGACTGAGTGAGAACTCTTCACTGACAATGGCAGGAACGTATTATCAACACAAACCACATGATGAATAGGACAGATCTTATGTTGTGCCACACATAGAGTGGCGTCCTAGTAACAAGTTAGCAGGAAAAGTTACACCACGAACAATGTAAGGGGTGACGGTCATGACCGAGTCGCCTATGCGAATGTTCATTTTAATATTGCCCCTTACGTCGAGATTTTCATCTGAGATACTTTGAAGGGATGGGTAAAAGTCCGAGCATTGAACAAGTTGAGTGCGCCCCATTAATGGTTGAATAAAATCATAATGAATGACATCTGCTTCCGCGCCGCTGTCTAGAAAGATTGTGATTGGCTTATCCTGGAAAGAACCCACTAAATCGAAACTTGTAATATGAGAAAATGGCGAAGAACGAAAATGTCTTAAGAGTTCCTTATGTGATGGTGTCTTGTCATGAGCGAGAGATTGTCATTGTTGATAATGACATGATGAACCTGTGTTAGGTGACGTCTGTCTAGCTAATGCTCGACATTCCGCTGAAGTGTGTCTAGCGTTGCTATGATATGAACACCTGCTTGGTGGTGTTGGGCGCGAGCGGGTGAAGGTCAGCCTGATGTCTGACTGGAGGAAATCATGACTAGGTCGGCAGAATTGTGACGACCGAGGCTGTGATGACATGGGTTGTTGACTGCGTTTGTTGTTCTGGTCGAGGCTCACGTGAGAATGAGTCCCATGTGTAAGGACACACATTCGCTTTATGTCCTGGTTGGCCACACCGGAAGCACGTCACTTTATGTGAGTGTTTGTCATCACTGAATCGCTGTATTTGACCATGAGAAGAATGATTGTGTTGATCACTAGAATGTTACGTCACACTTTGGGAAGCCGACACTCTCCCCTGTGTCTTGGTGTTGGAATAACCACATTTCTTTTGAGTGTAATTCAACACTTTTGTTACCGACCCACAATGATGGGTCGATGTTCTCATTAAGTAACCGTCGTCTTACGTCTGGAGGTCAGGTCCTTGAGAATGAAGGTTATGTGTAATAAACGCATGAGTGTTTGCACATGAGTTTCAGGATTCATCATGGCCGATATCCAGGGTAAGGATTCATAAGCCTGCCTAACTAATCTCATTCTTCCATGTAAGGTACTCCAGTGATCAGGGACTGACGTATCATCCAAGTATGTTGTGTTAAGAGCACGTAAAAGGACGTGTAGTAAACTATCTGAGAATGATTCCTCACAACCTGATGTAAACAACGTTTTAAATTCCTCCCAAGATGTACAGTTTCCAATGTCATCTGAGTCATAGACAACCCTAGCTTAATTGTTAGGCTGGTGGAAATCAATGAGGTTTTTAGCAGCCGATATAAACGCTCTGTCTCCTGAATCACCATTATGTTCAACAATGTCCTCTGCATTTCTGATCCACCGATTAAAATTTGACAGTTTACCATCAAATAACTCGTGTGGTTCCCTAGCTTGTTTTAGTGTTACAACGGTTTTTAGTGAAGGAGTTTTTGTGAGGTGGCGGGGGAGGTGGGTGTGGGTGTGGTAACGTGTGAGAAGGTTTCTGTGGGTCATCTGTGTCACCAGAATCTGTCAAAACAACTTTGTGTGACGTCGCCATTTTAGAAGGCTGGTTCCGTTTATAATAAGGGATTCTAGGTAAATTCCTAAGTACATATGAACCTTTACGATTACCGCGTGGAATATCTTTGGACATGTAATACAATCTTACTTAACGTGTTTAAGTAATAATCCCCACAAAAATTGAAAATACAATTAACACTATTGTCCTAATCCAAAATACATAACATGAATATTATTTAAAAATATTGTAATGAAATAAAGGCAATAAAAGGCAGGCATAACAGTATAACATATCAATACAAGACTCTGTATATGAAAGGTGAACATAATAGTATAACATATCAGTAATGGACTCTATTTATGAAAGTAATCATCACTAAAAACAATAGTACCAATGTATGAAAACATAAGAAAGAATATATGCAAGAATAACTGAAAACTTATATTAATTTGCTAAACTACATAGATGAATAATCATATTACCCAAAAGTATATATATGTCTATATTTATAGACTAGGAACTAGTAACACACAAAAGGATCATACCTCACAGAGTGAACCATTTTGACACAGTTCTTATCTGAATGGGAGATTCGCTTACGAAGGCGTCTTGGGTGTAGCGAGGTGGAGACGTGTGCAGAGTAGCGGCTGGATGGGTGTAGCGAGATGAAGACGTGTGCAGACTAGCGGCTGGCTGGGTGTATCTAGGTGGAGACGTGTGCAGAGTAGCGGCTCGCTGGGTGTAGCGAGGTGGAGACGTGTGCAGAGTAGCGGCTCGCTGGGTGTATCGAGGTGAAGATGTGTGCAGAGTAGCGGCTCGCTGGGTGTAGCGAGGTGAAGATGTGTGCAGAGTAGCGGCTCGCTGGGTGTAGCGAGGTGAAGATGTGTGCAGAGTAGTGGCTCGCTGGGTGTAGCGAGGTGAAGATGTGTGCAGAGTAGCGGCTCGCTGGGTGTAGCGAGGTGAAGATGTGTGCAGAGTAGTGGCTCGCTGGGTGTAGCGAGGTGAAGATGTGTGCAGAGTAGCGGCTCGCTGGGTGTAGCGAGGTGAAGATGTGTGCAGAGTAGCGGCTCGCTGGGTGTAGCGAGGTGAAGATGTGTGCAGAGTAGCGGCTCGCTGGGTGTAGCGAGGTGAAGATGTGTGCAGAGTAGTGGCTCGCTGGGTGTAGCGAGGTGAAGATGTGTGCAGAGTAGCGACTCGCTAGCAGGAAAGTTGAGTGAGCGACAAGGGCTGGACCACGCGATGCTGACGTCTGGGATGTCGCCACGGCTGATGATGACGCGTCTCTGGAGCGGTTGACAAGATGACCTCCACGTTGGTGTTGGCAGGATGGCTGACCTTGCTTGACACGTCTGGAGGTGATGACAACACTGCACGGCGGTGGCGCTGTCTTGTTGCCCTTGCAAGCGACACAGTGTCAGCAATGCAATAAAGACGTATATTCAATGCGTTGAGGTACGGGTGATGGAGCACGTAGCCGGCCGTGGGTTCCGCCCTTAACGTCCACAGGAGGGAGCACCAGGACTGTGTCAGGTAGGCTTGTATGACTGCTGGCAACACCAGACGTAGAAATATGAAGTAGATGTGACGGTCGTGTGTGGTCACGTGGGTTCTTACGTCACTGCCACCATTTGTAAGGTTGAGTTGAGAGGAAGGAAATCAGGTCTTCTTCGTCTGTGGTACTCAATGAAGATCAGGCGGCCTTTGTAGATTTATTACAACAAAACGTTTACGTCCATCTGTAGTACTCTGGGCTATAGTCTTATGACACACTACGACACACTCTAGTGAACAGTGTGACGATGCTGGCCAGTGTGTCCCCTCAGGTCACACTGGCAGGGGTTATATGGGAGTCCGTCAACACCCATTCAACAACGTGTTCAAATAACAGATCAGCTCTTACGTGTTCAAACATCCTGATTAACAGTAGCCCGTGGGAACAGTGAGCCCGTGGCAACATGCATCTAACTCTATGTAACTCACAGTAAAATGATAATGACAAATACCTAATGAAAAATTAATGTTAGTGTGCGTGAGTCTGACAGCTGTGTCTGGTGATGTAGCCGAAGAGGTGAAGTCTGAAGTTGTGACTGATGGAGTAGCCGAAGAGGTGAAGTCTGAAGTTGTGACTGATGATGTAGCCGAAAAGGTGAAGTCTGAAGTTGTGACTGATGATGTGGCCGAAGAGGTGAAGTCTGAAGTTGTGACTGATGGATTAGCCGAAGAGGTGAAGTCTGAAGTTGTGACAGATGATGTAGCCGAAGAGGTAAAGTCTGAAGTTGTGACAGATGATGTAGCCGAAGAGGTGAAGTCTGAAGTTGTGACTGATGATGTAGCCGAAGAGGTGAAGTCTGAAGTTGTGACAGTTGATGTAGCCGAAGAGATGAAGTCTGAAGTTGTGATTGATGATGTAGCCGAAGAGGCGAAGTCTGAAGTTGTGACTGATGGAGTAGCGGAAGAGGTGAAGTCTGAAGTTGTGACAGATGATGTAGCCGAGGAGGTGAAGTCTGAAGTTGTGACTGATGATGTGGCCGAAAAGTTGAAGTCTGAAGTTGTGACTGATGATGTAGCCGAAGAGGTGAAGTCTGAAGTTGTGGCTGATGATGTAGCCGAAAAGGTGAAGTCTGAAGTTGTGACAGATGATGTAGCCGAAGAGGTGAAGTCTGAAGTTGTGACAGATGATGTAGCCGAAGAGGTGAAGTCTGAAGTTGTGACTGATGGAGTAGCCGAAAAGGTGAAGTCTGAAGTTGTGACTGATGATGTAGCCGAAGAGGTGAAGTCTGAAGTTGTGACTGATGATGTGGCCGAAGAGGTGAAGTCTGAAGTTGTGACAGATGATGTAGCCGAAGAGGTGAAGTCTGAAGTTGTGACAGATGATGTAGCCGAAGAGGTGAAGTCTGAAGTTGTGACAGACGATGTAGCCGAAGAGGTGAAGTCTGAAGTTGTGACTGATGGAGTAGCGGAGGAGGTGAAGTCTGAAGTTGTGACTGATGATGTGGCCCAAAAGGTGAAGTCTGAAGCTGTAGTGTCTGGTGATGACTTGGCGGAAGATAGCGAGGGGTTCTGGCGTCTTGACTGATAGCCCAATGAAGGCTGTGGAGTCTGGTGACCCAACTGTCTCCGGGAATGTGTGGGGATGTGCCATATTATTACTGCATATTTCTATATAACGAGATATCAAGATCAATTGTAAATAACTATTTCATTCAGCTATCCAAATCATCCCTGGCTATATCCCACCATGGACAGTCATCTATGGCTATATCCCACCATGAACAGTCATCCATGGCTATATCCCACCATGGACAGTCATCCATGGCTATATCCCACCATGGACAGTCATCCATGGCTATATCCCACCATGGACAGTCATCCATGGCTATATCCCACCATGGACAGTCATCCATGGCTATATCCACCATGGACAGTCAGTCATCCATGGTAAAATGCCTTTGTCAGTGGCGAGGGAGGATGACATGGTCAGGGTGTAGTGTCGGGGCCCCAGTGGGGGATGGTGGCCCCACAAGAGGTCATGATAGTAATAATGATAATTATGATATTGATATTAATGATAATACTATCATTAATGATAATGAAAAGACTAATGATATCAATAACATATTGATATATATGTATATATGGTGAATGATGATAATAATAGTATTAATAATAATAATAATAATATCAATAATATCGGGAATGATGGTAATAAAAATGATAACAATTGATAATAATGATAATAGATAATGATTATGATATCAGTGATGATATTTATGATAATAGTAATGGCGAGGTAGCGCCCGGAAAACTGACAAAAAAGGCCACCACATTCGTTCGCACTCAGTCTCTTAGCTGTCATGTGTAATGCACCGAAACCACAGCTCCCTATCCACATCCATGCCCCACAGACCTTTCCATGGTTTACCACAGGCATTTCACATACCCTAGTTCAATCCATTGACAGCAGGACGCCCTTGCTGATGGTGTATTTGTACTGGAAAGCAACATTACAAGAACTGTTTGTTAAGAACATGTCTTAGATGAGCTAAGTTGGGAGAATAGGACAACACTAAACCTTTCGATTTATCCTTATTTGTCACATATTTGTTACCAGAAGCATAAAATGTCTTCCTAGCTTTCCAGTAAGCTTTATTGTGAGAGAGGAAGAATTGTGTTTTTCATGCCTTTAACTTTTACACATTCATAACCCACTGACTCTCGTGAGCAATTGAGGTTGCGCCACAATCAGAAGCAGGGTAGGTGATGGAGTGAGGGCTTCTTCGACGAGACTCTACTCTCCCACTTGTCGACTGATGATAGCATACAGCTGCACCGAAGGGTTAGTCCGGTAACACCCGCATTGTTCTTCCATCAAATATATATATATATATATATATATATATATATATATATATATATATATATATATATATATATATATATATATATATATATATATATATATATTATATTTTTTATTATACTTTGTCGCTGTCTCCCGCGTTTGCGAGGTAGCGCAAGGAAACAGACGAAAGAAATGGCCCAACCCCCCCCCCCATACACATGTATATACATACGTCCACACACGCAAAATACATACCTACACAGCTTTCCATGGTTTACCCCAGACGCTTCACATGCCTTGATTCAATCCACTGACAGCACGTCAACCCCTGTATACCACATCGCTCCAATTCACTCTATTCCTTGCCCTCCTTTCACCCTCCTGCATGTTCAGGCCCCGATCACACAAAATCTTTTTCACTCCATCTTTCCACCTCCACTTTGGTCTCCCTCTTCTCCTCGTTCCCTCCACCTCCGACACATATATCCTCTTGGTCAATCTTTCCTCACTCATTCTCTCCATGTGCCCAAACCACTTCAAAACACCCTCTTCTGCTCTCTCAACCACGCTCTTTTTATTTCCACACATCTCTCTTACCCTTACGTTACTCACTCGATCAAACCATCTCACACCACACATTGTCCTCAAACATCTCATTTCCAGCACATCCATCCTCCTGCGCACAACTCTATCCATAGCCCACGCCTCGCAACCATACAACATTGTTGGAACCACTATTCCTTCAAACATACCCATTTTTGCTTTCCGAGATAATGTTCTCGACTTCCACACATTCTTCAAGGCCCCCAGAATTTTCGCCCCCTCCCCCACTCTATGATCCACTTCCGCTTCCATGGTTCCATCTGCTGCCAGATCCACTCCCAGATATCTAAAACACTTCACTTCCTCCAGTTTTTCTCCATTCAAACTCACCTCCCAATTGACTTGACCCTCAACCCTACTGTACCTAATAACCTTGCTCTTATTCACATTTACTCTTAACTTTCTTCTTCCACACACTTTACCAAACTCAGTCACCAGCTTCTGCAGTTTCTCACATGAATCAGCCACCAGCGCTGTATCATCAGCGAACAACAACTGACTCACTTCCCAAGCTCTCTCATCCCCAACAGACTTCATACTTGCCCCTCTTTCCAAAACTCTTGCATTTACCTCCCTAACAACCCCATCCATAAACAAATTAAACAACCATGGAGACATCACACACCCCTGCCGCAAACCTACATTCACTGAGAACCAATCACTTTCCTCTCTTCCTACACGTACACATGCCTTACATCCTCGATAAAAACTTTTCACTGCTTCTAACAACTTTCCTCCCACACCATATATTCTTAATACCTTCCACAGAGCATCTCTATCAACTCTATCATATGCCTTCTCCAGATCCATAAATGCTACATACAAATCCATTTGCTTTTCTAAGTATTTCTCACATACATTCTTCAAAGCAAACACCTGATCCACACATCCTCTACCACTTCTGAAACCGCACTGCTCTTCCCCAATCTGATGCTCTGTACATGCCTTCACCCTCTCAATCAATACCCTCCCATATAATTTACCAGGAATACTCAACAAACTTATACCTCTGTAATTTGAGCACTCACTCTTATCCCCTTTGCCTTTGTACAATGGCACTATGCACGCATTCCGCCAATCCTCAGGCACCTCACCATGGGTCATACATACATTAAATAATCTTACCAACCAGTCAACAATACAGTCACCCCCTTTTTTAATAAATTCCACTGCAATACCATCCAAGCCTGCTGCCTTGCCGGCTTTCATCTTCCGCAAAGCTTTCACTACCTCTTCTCTGTTTACCAAATCATTTTCCCTAACCCTCTCACTTTGCACACCACCTCGACCAAAACACCCTATATCTGCCACTCTATCATCAAACACATTCAACAAACCTTCAAAATACTCACTCCATCTCCTTCACACATCACCACTACTTGTTATCACCTCCCCATTTGCGCCCTTCACTGAAGTTCCCATTTGCTCCCTTGTCTTACGCACTTTATTTACCTCCTTCCAGAACATCTTTTTATTCTCCCTAAAGTTTAATGATACTCTCTCACCCCAACTCTCATTTGCCCTTTTTTTCACCTTTTTTTGATATATATATATCAAATTCTATCCCTATCGATATCAATCGCTTCTCTCTCTCTCTCTCTCTCTCTCTCTCTCTCTCTCTCTCTCTCTCTCTCTCTCTCTCTCTCTCTCTCTCTCTCTCTCTCTCTCTCTCTCTCTCTCTCTCTCTCTCTCTCTCTCTCTCTCTCTCTCTCTCTCTCTCTCTCTCTCTCTCTCTCTCTCTCTCTCTCTCTCTCTCTCTCTCTCTCTCTCTCTCTCTCTTTGTTCTCTCTCCCTCTTTATATTGATATCAGTCGGTCTCTCTCTCTCTCTCTCTCTCTCTCTCTCTCTCTCTCTCTCTCTCTCTCTCTCTCTCTCTCTCTCTCTCTCTCTCTCTCTCTCTCACGCCCTCTGTCTGACTGTCTGTCTGTTTGTCTTTCGGTTGTAGTGAAGATGAGAATGTAGGGAGGTTGATCTTAGGTCAAACCCTACAACAGGGTTGTAGTTCCGCTGTGCATTTGTTGAGGGTTGAAGGTGACGTATGGTTCAAGGTGTAGTGAAGATGCGTTGAAGGGTGTCTCCTTCTGAAGTGATGACCATGGCTGGCTGTACTAGTGTTGCAGGGGGAAGGATCATATTGCTGCATATTATTCGCGAAATATGGCGGGTTTATAAATCTATCTTCACACTAACGCCCTCTCTAAGTGTGTCTGTGGTTTACATACCTTCCAACCGGCTGTGACATGGCTGGCAAGTCTGCAGTATTTAAAGTTCAGCGCTTGAGAAATAGAAATAATGAATATCATTCGTAGGGAAGTAAAGGGAAGATGTCCATCATCCGCCCGCCACACGTCCCTTGTAGACGTGTCGCCATCATCACACCTGACGGACCGACAGACAACTCCAGCCACCACCCTGGCCAACACCTCCACCACCACGATCCTGGGAGCAAATGTTCTTCGTTTCCATCGCTTTCCTGTTTAATCATTCCTTGCTATTTCTTCCTTATATCATTCCGACACATGCAGGTCATCGCGAAGTCACAAGCAGATAGCAGACTGGAGAGGCGATACCGGGGAAAACGTTAAATTTCTATGCTTTTTACTTCATGTTTCCATTGAAAGGTACTTCAGTTTCTCCAAAACTTGGAAACAAGGACCTTTCGCCTAAGAAAATAATAAATCTCTCAATCTACAATTCTATCTATTTATTCATTTATATGATCACTGCACCCTTTATGTTCATCATCTGTTCACTAAACCCTTATGTTCATCATCTGCTAAGCCCTACATCATGTTCATGACTTAATATTCACCACACTATAACGTTAATCATACGCTCTTTACCCACTTATGTTCAATACATCTTCACTACACCCTTTCGTTCATCATATGTTCACCACACATTTACGTGACATGACATGTTCATTACTACCTAATGTTCATTATTTGTTTAATGCACCGTTTTCTTCACCATAAGTTAAGCCCATCCTCACCTTTATCATTGAATGTCCACTACGCTTATGTTCATCTCAAATTCATGACATGTTCGCAACACCTTTGTGTTCCTTATGTCCTTAGGTTTCTATCTTAGCCAGAGTATGTTAACTGTTTCTATCTTAACTACATAACACCACTATATATGTTAACTGTTTCTATCTTTACTAAATACCACCATATTTTTGGCTCAACACGTATATGAAATTGATGGGTCTAGTCAAATCTCATCAAAGGACAATAACATATACCCCTCCTATGGACCGAGTTACTCGAATCGTCGAAACCCGAAGAAGAGCGAGCCACTGGGAGCGTCAACAGGCTATTGCGTGGCGTGGCCGGCACACCGTTCGTCGGGAACGCCGTCGCACTCGTCAGGAGCATGTGGTGGACGAGCGGCAGGCGAGAGTGAACCGCCTTGTTGCTGCCCGCAATGCTGCCGCTCTGCGGGAGAGACTTGCAGCTCGCGGGATACAAATACTAGTCACCTGTGGGGACGTTGTAGACTCCCCCAACACCGTGCAACAACCCACCCCACCAGCAACTGCAGTCGAGGCCCAACTCATCCACCCACCAACTGCATCCCCCCCTCCACTCGTGGCCCAACCCACACCCCCACCAACTACATCCCCCCTTCCAGTCGTGGCCCAACCCACAAACCCACCAATTGCATCCCTCCCTCCACTCGTGGCACAACCCACACATCCATCAACTGAATCCCTCCCTCCAGTCGCGGCCCAACCCACCAGCTCACCAACTGCCTACCCTTCCCTAGACGTGGCCGATCTCAGCTTGGAGGCAGACCTTCAGGACTACATCCTCAGCGAGGACCAGTTAAGGTGGATTCGAATCGTTTCCGATATTGGCGAGGGCGGCAATGGATCAGTTCAGCTCGTTCGCTTCAATTATGAATATAGTGTCCTTAAAACCATGAAGAAAAACGACGCGAGGTACGCTCTCCTTCGCGAAGCTGACATTCAGATCTACCTGTCCGGCGCTGGAGGGGCCCCATTGGTCAAGGGTCTGGCTTTCCATCCAGCAAGACTCCTGATGTCCTACACTGGTCAAAACTACGTCAGCTACTTAGAAAACTGCAGCTGCCAGGAGGTTATTGAGTCTCTCATCTCCATTGGGAAGAGACTTCAAGAAATTCATGATAAGGGGGTCATTCATCTTGACTTCAAGATGAATAATGTTACCGTAACCCAGACCCGCCACCATGGCCCAGTCTTCCATATCATCGACTACGGTCTGAGCAGTTACGCTGGTGACGTGCCTCCTATAACAGGTGACCCAGCGCAATGTCCCTGGATAGCCCCCGAAATCATTGAGGGAGAGCCAGTTGCTCCCGCTAACGACGTCTACTCCTTCGGGTAACTCATTGCCCAATTGGCTGAGGATCAGAAGGACGACGGAGTCCGACACCGCCTGTGCCAGCTTGTCCATCTCGCCACTGATATTGACCAATTCCAGCGCCCCAGTCTGCTTTCTTTGATCCGACACTTGAAGGTCATCGCAAAGTCCCAAACAGATAGCAGAGTGGAGAGGCGACATCGGGGAAAACGTTGAATTTCTATACTCTTTACTTCATTGACCAGTACCCACGCCCCCGCCTGGTTCGAGACTTGAAGGTCATCGCGGAGTCCCAAGCAGATAGTAAACAGTACTGATTGGAGACGGCGTCGGGGAAAACGTTAAATTTCTATACTTTTTACTTCATGTTTACATTGAAATGTACTTTAATTTCTCCAGAACTTGGAAACAAGGACTTTTCGCTTAAGAAAATAATAAACCTCTCAATCTATAATTAGGTTCGGTAAAATGCCATCTGCTGGCTATGTGCGCCTGTTGGGAAATGACCGGTGTAGACCCGGTTGCTCACCAAAGTGAACCGAAGGGTATTCGAGTACATAGTATTCGAATAACGTTATTTCCTATTTTGCCAGGCCCATAGCCTAGTGGTAGCATTCCCTCCTCTTACACAAGGGCGCCGGGTTCGATCCTGGCTGTTGGAGATTTATATGTATGTATGTATGTATGTATGTATGTAAGATGTAGATAAGTAAAGGAATAAGTATATATACTCATATAATGAACACTAATGAAAAAATTATCCGCGTGTTACTTAGAGATATCATTTATGAATTAAACTAAAGTATTTTTCAGAGAAAATCTATATTGATATAAAAAAAACAACAAACAATCAAATTTGATAAACTAGAGCTCATTAAATGACAAATAAAGAATATATGTGAATTTCAACAATTTTATTAACATCACAAAACGAAATACATAACCCAAATAATATAAATCATCAAAAGTTATAAAAAAGAAGCCCTCTCATGACGTAAGCACTTATATTATCGGCGGAATCCGGTAACACCTCTTGAATAGCATATGCAAGACGGAGTAGAGTGGCTAGGGTCAGAAGCATATTCTCCACTTCAACTGACTAATGATATGTTAAGGATAAAGGCAACACAAACCACATACATCGATTGTAAGGATGGAATCAGGGATGAAACATCTATAACTAGAAAGGTTAAAGATACAAAGATGATGAAATACCTTTACCCGGGATCAGTAGCACCTGTGGCAATGGACACACCTTTGTAATGCTTGATCACTTACAACTGATCAACTTTAATACGAAAGTCTTAGGTATTGTCCCTCAGGAAAACTTTTTATGAATATTTATAAAACACATATATATGTTAGATATACACTATCTCTAGAATATATCTTTACCTGGGACGTGTAACACTTGTGTGGATAGACACAACTTTGTAATGCATGATCCATTACACGAAATGAACTTCACTAACGAAGAGTTATACAACGCGTCGTTGGAGAACATTAATCAAATACCTATACAGAATTTTTATGTTAGATAAGAGGCATTAATTACAAGTGAACATAAGAAATGATGAAAGAAAAGGACGTAGATGTAGATATTTTATTAAGTGATGAAATACTCCTGCCTCAAACTAGCCCCTTTTATTGGATTTTCTGTGGTTTATATTTATAAATGTTTAAATTTAACATCTTTTTATTTCTTCTAACATCTTACGATTTCAGGCTTAAAGACCTTGGTTCTGAACAACCATTATAATGCAACACCATACATATTTATCATAAATAAATCATTTATCACAATAACCATTATGTTTGTACCAGATTCTTTAAGTCCTCAATCACGTTTGTTAATATATAAGAAATTTTTCCGCCAAATTTCAATACATAACATATATCTACACGTGTGGAAATATATGTATATGTTTTTATAAATTTTTCTTTGGCTTTTATAATGAAGGTGTAAGATATCCGTCTGAAGAAAATACTAGATAATATTATATGTTATGTGTGTGTGTGTGTGTGTGTGTGTGTGTGTGTGTGTGTGTGTGTGTGTGTGTGTGTGTGTCTGTGGGAGTGTGTCTATGTGTATGTGTGTGTATGCATGTGTGTGTGTGTCTCTGTATGTGTATGTGTGTGTGTGAGAGCTCATAGAAGTAAAGACAGTATATGATTACAAGGTCAAAAGACGAGACATCACGAGTGTATATCGCTCTCCCGTAATACGCAAATATTACCCCCCCCCCCCCCACACACACACACACACACACACACACAGAGCGGCGCCAGGCTGGAGGCGGGGCATCGTGACGTCACAGGCAAGTCCCTCCCCCCGCCAGATCCAAACATGTGTTGTGTCTGGTGATGGCGGTTCAAGATTTCCCACATTTATATTGATCTTTACATTATCATCCACTCCCAAAGTCACCTGGCATTCTTGTGTTTCAACAACAGACGTGATATATGCAACACCAGGCAAACATTGTACCATTATCTGATAGGTTAATTGGTGCACAATCAAGAACCAGTGAATTTCATCGCCGCCATAAGTAAGTAAGGAAGGTGACTTTAATGATGATAAATACGACCTGGTATGGCTGTGTCTACACACTACCGCCATCTGGTCAACCTGGTACATATGATCATTTAAACTCTGACATTTAAACACAATCTTTGAAAATTACTCCCACAAACGCGAACTTAAAATCCATCCATTCAACTCCGTCATTTATTCAGGAATATTTAGTATTCGAGCGTTATCATTTCAGCTGCGTTATTTGATCAGAGACTTTTAAACTACATTATATAAAGACAAACCTTGAAAGTATGTCATTTAAACGAAAATTTGTGCAAAGCGTCATTGAAACTCAAACTTTTGATCCGTCAATAACTTTAAAATTCTCTCAAACATCTGCGAACTTTTAAAACTCCGTCAAATTGCAGCTGTTTTAGGAAATGTCTCATTTAATTGATAAAAATTATAGTCACTTAATTCAAGGATATCCTTTGAAGTCTGTCTTTATATAATGAACCATCAAACTCCGTCTCTGGAAATAAACATAAGCTTTAGTTCAGTTACTGGAAAGGAAGTTTGTACATTCTATTGAAGTCCATCACTTAACGCGAACTTTTAAATGCTTCCATTTAGCTGGGCCATTCATTCCCTGGCTACCATTCATAATATGGCCTTTTAAACTCTGTGTCTACGATGTTCTGTTCACCGTTGTCCACAGTATCGAGATAGCACCAGGAACATAAGATAATGCTTCATACCCTCCCATACATTCCTTACCTCTCATATGTAATGCAACGAAAACACAGCCCACAGTCCACAACCAGGCCCTACAACCCTGTCCGTGGTTTACCCCATTTGATTCATATGTCCTGCTTCAGTTCACTGATAGCAGGTCGTCCCCTGTAAATCACATCGCCCCAGTTCACTTTATCCTATACACGCCTCTCACGTGACCTTGAACATATTCAGGCCCTGATCACTCAAAATCTTGTTCACTTCCTCCATCCATCTCCAATATGGTCGCCCTAATCTTGTCCCCTACACTTCTGACACATGTATCCTCCTTTAACCTCCCCTCACTCATTCTCTCCAAATGTCTAAACCATTTCAGTACACCTTCTTCAGCTCTGTCAACCATGCTCTATTTATCATCACACATCTCTCTTACCCTATCATTACTTACTGGATCAACCCACGTCACACCACATGTTGTCCTCAGACATTTCATTTTCAACACATTCACTCTATCATCAAATCTTCCTCACACTGTCTCTACCTTCACCGCCGACTGACATCACTGTTCAAACTCAGGAATGTCTATATCATATTTATTGTACCTGAGCCGCGCCCCAGCCATGTCCTCCTGACTAACTAGAGCCACACACACACACACAGGCACCAGCTGGACACAATACAGAACACAACACACACAGTCCTCCTGGGTCCATCTCACACCACCTACCAAGATGTGCTCATCTGGCTGACCCCGTCCACCTCCTCCCCCCCACCAACACCACCAGCTAACCCCCTGCCCACCATCACCTCCACCCCGGGCACAATGACCTCTCTCTCTCTCTCTCTCTCTCTCTCTCTCTCTCTCTCTCTCTCTCTCTCTCTCTCTCTCTCTCTCTCTCTCTCTCTCTCTCTCTCTCTCTCTCTCTCTCTCTCTCTCTCTCTCTCTCTCCTCATCCCCCCGCATCGCCGTTCGTCAGTACACTCGACTTGTACCAATCACAGCTGGAACACAGAGATATAAGACCAGTCCTATACCTGTTATTGTGAACGTCATCAACAATCCAGGAACAAGTACACAAGCTAAGCAAGTAAACTGCTGCTCAGTTTTCCACTTATCGACTTAGTTAAGACAAACAAAATATCAGCAGGTGTACCACAGTGGTGTGTGCCCGACTGACTCAGTAACATCATTACTGGAACTCCACCAGAGTTTGTGTTGTCGCTTACCCCTCCGGAGCCACAGTCGACCGACCTCACATAAATAGCAATTGATAGTTTGAGGAAAATAATGATTCCTGCCTTAAAGGTCAATAGTGAGGAATGGTCGGTCTTGAAGATTATTGCTCTGATGTTAACAAACATGGCCAAGTGAATCTTGTCATTTGTAGTAGAAACGTTAATTCTATTATGGAAGTGAGCAATGGAAGGAGTGATGCAGATTGATCAGGTGGAGGAAGTAGGTGAGGTAAGGTGTGGTGGTCAGTCACACCATTTACATGTTGGTCACAGGAAGAGTTTAGTAAACACTATCGTCTCTCACAAGAATGAACCAGGTTTGTTCTGGAGAAGATAAGAGGGAGGCAGGGAGGCTGCCTAGATGGAAGAGGTCAATTATGGTAAGATTACTGGAATGATTGACATTATTATATTTGATGTAGGAATAATGAGCCTCATAGTTTGCCTGATCTTCGTAACGTTCATCACGATCACTTTATGTAATAACTCACAATGATATATAATCTCCACATCTCACTCCCTCACTCATACTCTAGTTCTTTAATATAACACCAGTGCAAAACATAATGGCTCAGTAACCAAAGATATTAGCGCCGTGTGCCTTAATTACTAATTCATCCTCATTCTTAATAAAAATAACAAGAACATTCATCTATCGAGGCTTCTAATGAATCTAATAGTCTATCAATGATAACATTTTATATTCATCTTCCTTCAACCTTCTGAAATGTTAATCTTCTTTCATGTCTGACCTTAAAATCAGTTCAGGTTTTGCCACACTAAAACATTAAATTCATCAACTTGTTATTTTCAACTACTTTCCCATTCCAACTGAGTGGAGCAAGACAACCCTTTTATATTGAAGGATAAATTATGAAGGTTCACTTCTCTACTCTCGTCCCAAGCCTCTCTCTCCTGTCCTGCCTGACTCTCGTCCCAAGCCTCTCTCTCCTGTCCTGCCTGACTCTCGTCCCAAGCCTCTCTCTCCTGTCCTGCCTGACTCTCGTCCCAAACCTCTCTCTCCTGTCCTGCCTGACTCTCGTCCCAAGCCTCTCTCTCCTGTCCTGCCTGACTCTCGTCCCAAGCCTCTCTCTCCTGTCCTGCCTGACTCTCGTCCCAAGCCTCTCTCTCCTGTCCTGCCTGACTCTCGTCCCAAGCCTCTCTCTCCTGTCCTGCCTGACTCTCGTCCCAAGCCTCTCTCCTGTCCTGCCTGACTCTCGTCCCAAGCCTCTCTCTCCTGTCCTGCCTGACTCTCGTCCCAAGCCTCTCTCTCCTGTCCTGCCTGACTCTCGTCCCAAGCCTCTCTCTCCTGTCCTGCCTGACTCTCGTCCCAAGCCTCTCTCTCCTGTCCTGCCTGACTCTCGTCCCAAGCCTCTCTCTCCTGTCCTGTCTGACTCTCGTCCCAAGCCTCCTCCGCCTGTCCTTCCTTTTTCACATAAAGTCTTTCTCTCTTCCAAATCCTCATTCCTCAC
Organism: Panulirus ornatus; assembly: GCF_036320965.1. Taxonomy (NCBI): domain Eukaryota; kingdom Metazoa; phylum Arthropoda; class Malacostraca; order Decapoda; family Palinuridae; genus Panulirus; species Panulirus ornatus. The sequence goes on from NC_092293.1 coordinate 9,491,766, forward strand.
AAACCTATCTCATGTTCAGACTCCCTCATCCCAAGCCTCTCTCTCTGGTACAACCCAACCCTCATCCCAAGCCTCTCTCTCTGGTACAACCCAACCCTCATCCCAGATCAGTCTCTCTGGTACAACCCAACCCTCATCCCAGGTCTCTCTCTCTGGTACAACCCAACCCTCATCCCAAGCCTCTCTCTCTGGTACAACCCAGCCCTCATCCCAAGCCTCTCTCTCTGGTACAACCCAACCCTCATCCCAAGCCTCTCTCTGGTACAACCCAACCCTCATCCCAAGCCTCTCTCTCTGGTACAACCTAATCCTCATCCCAAGCCTCTCTCTCTGGTACAACCCAGCCCTCATCCTAAGCCTCTCTCTCCTTCAAAGCCTCACTCTCCGGCCAAACATCTTGTGTTCAGCCTCTCTCATCCCGAGACTTTCTCTCCTACAAAGCCTCACTCTCATCCCAGGCCTCCCTCTCCCTCCCTCTACACCAGCGGTATTTAAACATTTTCAGCGTTGCAGGTCCACATGAATTTGGGGAAGAATTAGAGAAATTATGGAACTCTTTATAATGTGTCTCATTTTCACAATGTTGCTTGAAATCTTACAATTGCAGGTGCCGGGCTACCACAATAACAGCCACCTGATTGCCACTCTCCTGGAGGAGGAGGAAGAAGCCGATGTTGTGATAGTAAACATCACATGATGTATCACTAATGGTCATAAGATCAAACATTATGGCTACACATCCCGACAATCACCAGACTGTGTGTGGCACAGCACGAAGGACGGAGTCGCCCGCCAGTCTTGTACGAAGCACAATACAATATCTCACTACTTCCTGCCGCTTTCAATACTTTCTATCAGTCAAGATACTCACACTACGTACGTACGTACACTGTTCTATTATCCTTTGTACATCTTCACTACTGGCGTTTTCGACCTTATCTGAATGAGTCAGATCAAATGGTTATCAGGGACACAGAACACATTACACTTGTCCACTATCTTTGTCTTTCATACTTTATCTTTCATACTAACTTGCCATTATTACACGAAAGTCCACTTGGGAACTCATCGTGTTTCATTTTCTCCGTGGACTCATAGGAATATATATATATATATATATATATATATATATATATATATATATATATATATATATATATATATACATATATATATATACATTTACATATATATATATATATATATATATATATATATATATATATATATATATATATATATATATTTACATATATATATATATATATATATATATATATATATATATATATATATATATATATATATATATATATATATATATATATATATATATATATATATGAACTAAGTGCATATGAACGAGCACTCTCATGAAACATACAAACCTCCAACAGCCAGGATCGAACCCGTGACACCTGTTCAACGGGCGGGAGAGCTACCGCTAGGCTATGATCGCCCCTAATACGGAAATAATTATTCGAATACTATGTACTCGAATGCCTTTGACCTGAAATGTAAGTTCAAGCTAGTCGGCCGACCCTGCACTTAGCTTGATTCCTTTTGTGTTCAATATATTCTTCTTCACTACATCTCCTCTCCGTAATACCTTTATCTTCACTATGCAAGGATTATTAAAATCTTCACTACAACCTTATCTTCATACGACCTTATCTTGACTAAGCTGGTTTCAAGAAAGGCTGTAGATTTTACCCGCTCACACAAACAACGTACTTACACGGGGCCCCACGAGTGTAAAACTCCCTCCTAATACAGTGCAAATACATGATTACACACACCTACACACCACCACCACCACTAACAATACACAGAGAAATAGCCTTTTCGGTTGGCTTTGGATCCGTCCTTGAACGTAGTTTGGAGGATTTGGGGGATCAGGTCAATAAGGTTAAGTTCACTACAACCTCATATTCACTAAAGTGTATCTTCACTACTAGCTTATTTTCACTAAATGATATCTTCATTATACTCTCTTCTTCACTACACCGTTATGTCTACCATAACATCATCATTGCACTCCCTAATGTTCACTAAGATTAGTTCTTATCTTCACTACATAATCATTTTGAACAAACTTCACTCTTTACTAACCCTTATCTCTACTACATTCGTATCTTCACTACATTCTTTTCTTCACTACAACCTATCTTGACAATATCCTTATCATCACTATGCTCTTCCTCGCTACACTCTCATCTTAACATCATCCTTCTGTTTACCGAACTTAGTTCAGAGTCTGACTTGAACGTAGCTTTGGAAAGTTTGTGTTCCTCATTGTGTTACCTCCTTATTATCATTGTAAAGGCAATTGTCACCACGCCCTAACTAAACCCTCATCATCATTACACTCTCATCAATATCATTACTTCTTGATATTCAATACAAAATCTCAACATATTCATTTATCTTCACTACAGAATAATTTTCATTGCACCTTAATCTTCATTACTCCTTGTTTCAGCTACATCCGTATCTTCCATTCATTCTTATATCTTATATTAATTACATCTTTACAATATCTTTATATATTCTCTGTTCCATCTTTTGGAAAATTGAAAATGAGAGGAGAGGATTTCCAGCCTCCCGCTCCCTCCCCTTTTAGTCGCCTTGTACGACACGCAGGGAATATGAGGCAAGTATACTTTCTTCCCTATCCCCAGGGATAACAGCATCTGGTGTTCCCAGACGGTCACCCATCCAAGTACTAACCAGACCCAACGCTGCTTAACTTTCCTGATCGGACGATATATGCATATATATATATATATATATATATATATATATATATATATATATATATATATATATATATATATATATATATGTACAAGACTGAAAACAATGAATTTCCCAAATAAAAAATGGAGGCGCCGGGGTTTGAACCCGGGTCCTCTCGCATGCCAAGCGAGTGCTCTACCACTGAGCTACGCCCCCAAGAACATATATTGTGACATAGTATTATATGAAGCACTGAGATTACCACGGCAAAATACTGTTTGACCGACCGTTGCCGACTAGCCGGCAAAATAACCACAGCGTAAATCTCCATGTTGCTGTCGTGTTTTCCTCTCAATTTTCCACGAAGAAATGAGTTTTAATTTTTTATTTTCGTTGCAATAGACTGGAACTAAGCAATAGACTGGAACTAAGCAATAGACTAGAACTAAACAATAGACTGGAACTAAGCAATAGACTGGAACTAAGAAATAGACTGGAACTAAGCAATAGACTGGAACTAAACAATAGACTGGAACTAAGCAATAGACTGGAACTAAGAAATAGACTGGAACTAAGCAATAGACTGGAACTAAAAAATAGACTGGAACTAAGCAATAGACTGGAACTAAACAATAGACTGGAACTAAGCAATAGACTGGAACTAAAAAATAGACTGGAACTAAACAATAGACTGGAACTAAGCTGACCTGGTATGAGGTCAGAGCCCTCATTATCATCCCTGCTAACTACTGGAAGCAGATTAAGTCGTTCCACAACCGATGTCCGGCCCATGTTAACTCTGATGTGCCCAGCAGTTGGAGGAGGATCGCCAGAAGCTTCTGGAAGATTTCAAGGACGTCTTGGTGGACCTGACCCTTTCAGATAAGGTCGAAAACCCAAATTTATTGTGAAGATCTTCACTATAACGTTGGACGAACATACTGAATGTTGCACACATGTGATGCGGACAAAATGAAAAAAAGAAAAAGACAAAAAATATGTCTGGTGTGGGTCTCGAACCCACGACCTTGAGTGTGTGAGACTCACGCTCTACCACTGAGCTAACCAGACAATAGAAAAATACGTCTGTTTCTTCAATTTGAATTAATGAAAATCTTTGCGAAGCAGCGTTTAGAAAAGAGAGATGTCTTTGACGAAATTTACTTGTTTGGCTTATTCTTCTGTTCCTCATTATCGAAAGTAAACATACTGAAGGATATATATATATATATATATATATATATATATATATATATATATATATATATATATATATATATATATATATATATATATATATATATATGGTAGAGGATGTGTGGATCAGGTGTTTGCTTTGAAGAATGTATGTGAGAAATACTTAGAAAAGCAAATGGATTTGTATGTAGCATTTATGGATCTGGAGAAGGCATATGATAGAGTTGATAGAGATGCTCTGTGGAAGGTATTAAGAATATATGGTGTGGGAGGAAAGTTGTTAGAAGCAGTGAAAAGTTTTTATCGAGGATGTAAGGCATGTGTACGTGTAGGAAGAGAGGAAAGTGATTGGTTCTCAGTGAATGTAGGTTTGCGGCAGGGGTGTGTGATGTCTCCATGGTTGTTTAATTTGTTTATGGATGGGGTTGTTAGGGAGGTAAATGCAAGAGTCCTGGAAAGAGGGGCAAGTATGAAGTCTGCTGGGGATGAGAGAGCTTGGGAAGTGAGTCAGTTGTTGTTCGCTGATGATACAGCGCTGGTGGCTGATTCATGTGAGAAACTGCAGAAGCTGGTGACTGAGTTTGGTAAAGTGTGTGGAAGAAGAAAGTTAAGAGTAAATGTGAATAAGAGCAAGGTTATTAGGTACAGTAGGGGTGAGGGTCAAGTCAATTGGGAGGTGAGTTTGAATGGAGAAAAACTGGAGGAAGTGAAGTGTTTTAGATATCTGGGAGTGGATCTGTCAGCGGATGGAACCATGGAAGCGGAAGTGGATCATAGGGTGGGGGAGGGGGCGAAAATTTTGGGAGCCTTGAAAAATGTGTGGAAGTCGAGAACATTGTCTCGGAAAGCAAAAATGGGTATGTTTGAAGGAATAGTGGTTCCAACAATGTTGTATGGTTGCGAGGCGTGGGCTATGGATAGAGATGTGCGCAGGAGGATGGATGTGCTGGAAATGAGATGTTTGAGGAAAATGTGTGGTGTGAGGTGGTTTGATCGAGTAAGTAACGTAAGGGTAAGAGAGATGTGTGGAAATAAAAAGAGCGTGGTTGAGAGAGCAGAAGAGGGTTTTTGAAATGGTTTGGGCACATGGAGAGAATGAGTGAGGAAAGATTGACCAAGAGGATATATGTGTCGGAGGTGGAGGGAACGAGGAGAAGAGGGAGACCAAATTGGAGGTGGAAAGATGGAGTGAAAAAGATTTTGTGTGATCGGGGCCTGAACATGCAGGAGGGTGAAAGGAGGGCAAGGAATAGAGTGAATTGGAGCGATGTGGTATACAGGGGTTGACGTGCTGTCAGTGGATTGAATCAAGGCATGTGAAGCGTCTGGGGTAAACCATGGAAAGCTGTGTAGGTATGTATATTTGCGTGTGTGGACGTGTGTATGTACATGTGTATGGGGGGGGGGGGGGTTGGGCCATTTATTTCGTCTGTTTCCTTGCGCTACCTCGCAAACGCGGGAGACAGCGACAAAGTATAAAAAAAAAAAAAATATTTATATTCATATATATATATAAAATATAATAAATAAATATATATATATATATATATATATATATATATATATATATATATATATATATATATATATATATAAAATATAATGAATATATATATATATATATATATATATATATATATATATATATATATATATATATATATATATATATATATATATATATATATATATATATATATATATATATATATATATATACAACAATGTTGTATGGTTGCGAGGCGTGGGCTATGGATAGAGTTGTGCGCAGGAGGATGGATGTGCTGGAAATGAGATGTTTGAGGACAATGTGTGGTGTGAGGTGGTTTGATCGAATAAGTAACGTAAGGATAAGAGAGATGTGTGGAAATAAAAAGAGCGTGGTTGAGAGAGCAGAAGAGGGTGTTTTGAAGTGGTTTGGGCACATGGAGAGAATGAGTGAGGAAAGATTGACCAAGAGGATATATGTGTCGGAGGTGGAGGGAACGAGGAGAAGAGGGAGACCAAACTGGAGGTGGAAAGATGGAGTGAAAAAGATTTTGTGTGATCGGGGCCTGAACATGCAGGAGGGTGAAAGGAGGGCAAGGAATAGAGTGAATTGGAGCGATGTGGTATACCGGGGTTGACGTGCTGTCAGTGGATTGAATCAAGGCATGTGAAGCGTCTGGGGTAAACCATGGAAAGCTGTGTAGGTATGTATATTTGCGTGTGTGGACGTATGTATATACATGTGTATGGGGGGGGGGGGGCCATTTCTTTCGTCTGTTTCCTTGCGCTACCTCGCAAACGCGGGAGACAGCGACAAAGTATAATAAAAAAAAAATATAAAATATATATATATATATATATATATATATATATATATATATATATATATATATATATATATATACTAACAAAGTGCGTATGAATGAGCACCTTCATAGAACATACAAACCTCCACCAGCCAGGATTGAACCCGAGACCCTTGTGCAAGAGGAGGGAATGCTACCGACAGGCTCATGGCCTAGCGGTAGCATTCCCGCCTGTTGCACAGGGGTCCCGGGTTAGATCCTGGCTGTTGGAGGTTGGTATGTGATATATATATATATATATATATATATATATATATATATATATATATATATATATATATATATATATATATATATATATATATATATATATATATATATCCCTGGGGATAGGGGATTAAGAATACTTCCCACGTATTCCCTGCATGTCGTAGAAGGCGACTAAAAGGGGAGGGAGCGGGGGGGGGCTGGAAATCCTCCCCTCTCATTTTTTTTTTTTTTTTTTTTTTAAATTTTCCAAAAGAAGGAACAGAGGGGGCCAATTGAGGATATTCCAAAAAAGGCCCAGTCCTCTGTTCTTAGCGCTACCTCGCTAACGCGGGAAATGGCGAATAGTTTAAAAGAAAGAAGATATATATATATATATATATATATATATATATATATATATATATATATATATATATATATATATATATATATATATATATATATATATATATTATCCCTGGGGATAGGGGAGAAAGAATACTTCCCACGTATTCCCTGCGTGTCGTAGAAGGCGACTAAAAGGGGAGGGAGCGGGGGGCTGGAAATCCTCCCTTCTCATTATTTTTTTTTAATTTTCCAAAAGGAACAGAGAACGGGGCCAGGTAAGGATATTCCCTCAAAGGCCCATTCCTCTGTTCTTAACGCTACCTCGCTAATGCGGGAAATGGCGAATAGTTAAAAAAAAAAAAAATATATATATATATATATATATATATATATATATATATATATATATATATATATATATATATATATATATATATATATATATATATATATATATATATATATATATTGATCCCTGGGGATAGGGGAGAAAGAATACTTCCCACGTATTCCCTGCGTGTCGTAGAAGGCGACTAAAAGGGGAGGGAGCGGGGGGCTGGAAATCCTCCCCTCTCATTATTTTTTTTTAATTTTACAAAAGAAGGAACAGAGAAGGGGGCCAGGTGAGGATATTCTCTCAAAGGCCCAGTTCTCTGTTCTTAACGCTACCTCGCTAACGCGGGAAATGGCGAATAGTTTGAAAGAAAGAAATATATATATATATACATATATATATATATATATATATATATATATATATATATATATATATATATATATATATATATATATATATATATATATATATTGTTACGGAACACGTGTGTTTGTGCTCACATGTTCGTGTATATAACGTGTGTGTGTCCTTGAGCACCCCGACCCTTCTCCGAGGCGGGGGGATTGTTGTCATCAGCTGCGGAATACTTCACCACCCGTACTGGACATGTCATCCCTGTAGGCTTACACAAGAGGGAGGGTGATCTACGCAGTTTGTGTGACTGTTTCCTCCAACCAATCAGAATATACCTGAGTCCCATAGCCAATCAAAATGTAAGGTTGTATAGCTAGCAGGGAACGCTTATATACCCATGACACCCGCTGAGTCTCTCTCTTTCTAGCCCAGCGAGGTAAGTGGTCCACCCCTGCTGTAGGTCCTGCTGTGTTGTAAGCCTGTAAGCCCTGCTGAGTAATAAGCCCATTACCCAAGAGTTGTGCTGTAAGTCCGTTATAATTATCAGTGTAATGTTATCGAAGAACTGCCTTAGAGGAAAGAGAACTCCTGGCTTGAAATCTTATCTGGAATGTTAAGTCATGTACGAATGTTATCTCAAGTTCAATGTTAACTCTTTTGTTCAGTGTTAACGTAATGTTTCATGCTTGATTTATGTGCCTATCTTTGTACACTTGAATTCTTTCATTATAAGTAGATTTAATGTAATGCTGGTCTTTAATTCAATCCCATAACTTTATTATTGTGTTATCCTGAGTTGTGCAACTTGACAAATCTATAACGTCCTTGCAAGACAAGGAACAGTAGTATTTGTAACATATGTTACTGGCGACCTTGCCTGATAAAGTGTTGAATTCGTAATATATAAATTGGCGACCTTGCCAGGATATTTCTTGCCTTAACGGAATCTCTTTCCTTGATTCATTAATCATGTCGTTGATCAGTGTTGACAATACCGCTCAATCATTAACGTCGGTCGAAGTCTCGATCCTTCCCCATATCCCGAGTGATATTAATGTTGATCTCAGTTATTGGCGAAAGGAGCTAGAGATAGCTAAGGTCAATGCACAAGCACAGTTACAAGTGCAGAAGAAGAAGACTGAACAAGCTAGGTTAGCTCTCGAACGTGAAAGACTTAGACTTAACGCTTCACCATCAGGACCAGTGTCGTCTCAGTTGGGTAACTTACATCACGTACCGAAGTTCAGTGAACTTGACGCGGGCAGGCATTCAAAGGGCTACGACAGCAGAGGGAGGACCAATGATGTAATCCCACCTGAAGCTGCTACCTTGCCGGTAACTCATGAAAGTAAGGGGAAATACTCCAACAGAGTTAAGAGTTGTTTTTATTGTGGCAAGGCTGGGCACCAGGTGAAGGATTGCTGGGCTCGAGTGAAGGAATCCAGAGATTCTACCAAGAGTAGACCGGTGAATCTCGTCTCAACTTTAGGGCCACTTAGTAAAGTAGGTGAGGCTGTCCCTGCTCTTAGGAAAAAGAGGGGTTGCGAGAGAGTAGTTAAGAATCCGTTCTGTGGGAACTACAATGCGTTCCTGTCTGAGGCCTATGTTAGTAGATGTGGTGTACGACGAAAAGTAACTGTATTACGGGATTCTGGTTCTCTGCAGTCCCTGATGTTGGATGGCTTGGTGCCGCGAGGAGAGTTTGGAGACCGAGTCTTGCTAGAAGGATTGTCGGGTTCCGAGGAAGCTCCACTAGTCGATGTGAGGGTAGAAACAGATCTCTTCACGGGCCATGCTCTCATAGGGGTTGTAGATAGGTTACCTGTCTCAGGTGTGGACTTTGTGTTAGGCAGTGACCTAGCGGGAGGGAAGATGAACCCAATGCCGGTGTTGCCTACGGGCCCGGTGGAGTCCACGGAGACAGTGCAGCTTGACGAAGAAGTCCCAGAGTTAGTCCTCAACCACGATGTTGCTAGGTCGATGACAGCTGGCACGGCAGGCCGTGTGCCTGACGACATAGCCGTTGAAACGGAGGAAGTGAAGACCAGCGAGAGGAAGCTGTGTGATACCCTCTCCCCTGGTATAGACTCCGTTGAAACGCAGGAAGTTAAGACTCTCCCCCCGACTGAGACCAGCGAGAAGAGGCTGTGTGATACCCTCTCCCCTGGTGTAGCCTCCGTTGAGATAGTGGACCTAAAGACTCTTCATGAGAGTGAGGCCAGCGAGAGGAAGCTGTGTGATACCCTCTCCCCTGGTGTAGCCTCCGTTGAGACAGTGGACCTAGAGACTCTTCATGAGAGTGAGGCCAGCGAGAGGAAGCTGTGTGATACCCTCTCCCCTGGTGTATCCTCCGTTGAGACGGCTGACTTGAAGACTCTTCATGAGAGTGAGGCCAGCGAGAGGAAGCTGTGTGATACCCTCTCCCCTGGTGTAGACTTCGTTAAGACGGAAGAAGTGAAGTCTCTCCCTACGAGTGAGTCTAGTGAGAGGAAGCTGTGTGATACCCTCTCCCCTGGTGTAGACTCCGTTGAGACTGAGGGTTTGTCTCATGCTCATTTAAGAGAGAAGACTCTCCCTGAGGATGAAATTAGTGAGGAGAAGATGTGTGATGCCTCCTGTGCTGTTTACGAGTCCGTACAAGAGTCAGTGGGTGAGACTGAGGATTTGTCTCGCGCCCATTCCAGAGAGACTCAGGAACGGAGGACAGTATGGTATGACAAACGATCTCGTTTAAGAAGGTTTGAGGCGGGCGACGAGGTGTTGCTTCTACTACAGCAGTCAGGTCAACCCTTGGTTGTCCTTTCTAAGGGTTCTTACACCATTATCTGGAGTGTAAGAGGCTCCAATTACCTTGTCTCTACCCCCGATAGGCGCAGAGGTCGGAGATTATATCCCGTCAACATGCCTAAGCCATATTTCAGTCGTGATCCTCCACCCTTGGAACCGAAGGTGCCAGTCTGCATCATCTTGCGTCCAGCAGTAGCCGTGTGTGACGAAGTCGACGACGTAGCTGCGTGTGCCTCGAAGACTTGGGACCCGGGCGGAGGCGTGGGAGAACTGAAGTGTTGCTTGTATATAGTTGGGTACTATAGGATGTTCACTGTAAATTTTGCAACAGTCGTAACCCCTCTGACAGATTTATTGAAGAATGATATCAGATGTTTGGAATGAGCAGTGTGAGACAGTCTCTCTCTTAATTAGGAACCCTACTTTTCAACTGTTTTATTTTGCAGGCTCCAACCAGATTAGCTGTGAATGCCGCCAGTGCTGTACAGGCTGGTAAGGTCCCCATGCAGGAGGACAAGAAAGAAGGTTGAGCCCAAACATATAGCCCCACCATGAAGAGGGAACTTTTTGTTTTGCTATTTGTATTGTAGCACTTTGTTTATCTGTTATTCAAGCAATCATAGAAGTAACCTTTGTTTTCCTATTTGTATTATAACACTGTATATTTGTGTTCTTCAGCCAATCAGAGTGTACTGACTACCAAACCTTTCAAGATGTTCGCTAGTTATGGGAACGGAGTCAATATTAAATAGGTGGGCCTTGTTATATTATGTATAATTTTTACGTTACATTATTTTCAGCACATCTCATGTGTTAACAGATTGAGTTAGCTGATTGTTTATCCCGCTCTTAAGAAAATTCCTCTTCCAGGAATTTTCTCCTTTAAGGAGGGGGGTGTTACGGAACACGTGTGCTTGTGCTCACATGTTTGCGTATATAACGTGTGTGTGTCCTTGTGTATGTTATTTCTTATCAGGACGAGATTAAGGCCTCCCTCTGAGACGTCCTCGGAGCGTCAGTTCACACCAAGCATTAGGCGTAATACTTTAATTTTATTTTGAAACCAGATGGTCATTTGTCCTTGAGCACCCCGACCCTTCTCCGAGGCGGGGGGATTAAGTTGTCATCAGCTGCGGAATACTTCACCACCCGTACTGGACATGTCATCGCTGTAGGCTTACAAGAGGGAGGGTGATCTACGCAGTTTGTGTGACTGTTTCCTCCAACCAATCAGAATATACCTGGGTCCCATAGCCAATCAAAATGTAAGGTTGTATAGCTAGCAGGGAACGCTTATATACCCATGACACCCGCTGAGTCTCTCTCTTTCTAGCCCAGCGAGGTAAGTGGTCCACCCCTGCTGTAGGTCCTGCTGTGTTGTAAGCCTGTAAGCCCTGCTGAGTAATAAGCCCATTACCCAAGAGTTGTGCTGTAAGTCCGTTATAATTATCAGTGTAATGTTATCGAAGAACTGCCTTAGAGGAAAGAGAACTCCTGGCTTGAAATCTTATCTGGAATGTTAAGTCATGTACGAATGTTATCTCAAGTTCAATGTTAACTCTTTTGTTCAGTGTTAACGTAATGTTTCATGCTTGATTTATGTGCCTATCTTTGTACACTTGAATTCTTTCATTATAAGTAGATTTAATGTAATGCTGGTCTTTAATTCAATCCCATAACTTTATTATTGTGTTATCCTGAGTTGTGCAACTTGACAAATCTATAACGTCCTTGCAAGACAAGGAACAATAGTATTTGTAACATATGTTACTGGCGACCTTGCCTGAATAAGTGTTGAATTCGTAACAATATATATATATATATATATATATATATATATATATATATATATATATATATATATATATATATATATATATATATTGATATATATATTGGAAAGGATCACAATTTTGCGCGTGATCAAGTACATTCCTATGGATTTCTGTAGAAAGTACGTGGGACATTCATTTTAAGCAAATTATCTTATACAATAAGAAATAAAATCCCATAACTTTTCTGGAGTACAGGGTACAGAAATGTATGTAACGTGAAACCGGTAGAATTAACATATCTAACATAAAGATTTCTATTTTGCAGATAACATAAATGTTTTACATGTAGAAATCAGTAATATCTTCAACAACCTAAACATAATACCATCAAATTTTATATTACAAGCTTTTTATCCGGGTTTTACGTATTAAAACGATATTGCCTACAGAAAAGTGATGTAGTTATTACCAGCACAAGGTTTAGAAGGTCTTAAACAAGTTATGAGTTTATATTCTTCAAAACTTTAGTAAAGTCCATTAAGTATACTTTGAAAAAGAGACTTGTTTTTTTTTGCTTTTGTGAACACTAATGAGAAAATCATCAATGTTTTTCTTTTAAATGTTCAATACGAATCAGATCAAAGTATTTTTCAGAGAAAATGTATGTCAAAATCAGCAAGACACAAACAATTAAGTCTGATTAACTAAAGATCATTAAATAACAAATAAAGAATATGATATGCGAATTTCAACTATCTCATTAATATCACAAATTCAATTATGTTACACAAAATTTTCAAGTCATCAAAAGTAATAAAAGGAAAAGCCGTCCGGAAGTAACTTGTTACTCTCAGCGTAAACACATATAGGCGGAATCCGGTAACACCTCTTAGATAGCATATGGAAGACAGAGTAGAGTGGCTAGGCTCAGAAGAAAGTTCTCCACTTCAACTGGTTAATATGTTAAGGATAAAGACAATACAAACCACATACATCCATTGTGAGGATGGAATCAGGGATGAAACATCTATAACTAGAAAGGTTAAAGATACAAAGATGATGAAATACCTTTACCCGGGATCAGTAGCACATGTGGTAATGGACACACCTTTGTAATGCTTGATCACTTACAACTGATCAACTTTAATACGAAAGTCTTAGGTATTGTCCCTCAGGAAAACTTTTTACACATATCTATAAAACACATATATATGTTAGATATACACTATCTCTAGAATATATCTTTACCTGGGACGTGTAACACTTGTGTGGATAGACACAACTTTGTAATGCATGATCCATTACACGAAATGAACTTCACTAACGAAGAGTTATACAACGCGTCGTTGGAGAACATTAATCAAATACCTAGACAGAATTTTTGTTAGATAAAAGACATTTATCACAAGTGAACATAAGAAATGATGAAGGAAAACAGACGTAGATGTAGATGTTTTATTAAGAGATGAAATATTCCTGCCTTAAATGGTCTCTCTTATAATTGATTTTCTGTTAGATACAAACATGCTAATGTAATCTGTTCCTTATGATCATAAATGTTTGTGTTTTTAAAACGTTTTTATCATGTCTTAAGGATTCTGGCTTACAGACCTTGGTTCTGAACAACCATTATAATGCAACACAATACATATTTACCATAAATAAATCATTTATCACAATAACCATTATGTTTGTACCAGATTCTTTAAGTCCTCAATCACGTTTGTTAATATATAAGAAATTCTTTCTCCACATCTCAATGCATAACATATATCTACACGTGTGGAAATATATGTATATGTTTTACAGTTTTTTCCTCATCTTTTCTAATCAACGTACAAGGTATATGTCTAAAGAAAATACTGGATAAAATCCTAAGTTATGTGTGTGTGTGTGTGTGTGTGTGTGTGTGTGGTGTGTGTGTGAGCATACATAGTAAAGGTTAAGGGACGGGACAACACGAGTGTACAACTCTCTCCCGTAATACATAAATACTAATCACACACACACACACACACACACACACACACACACACACAGAGCGGCGCCAGGCTGGAGGCGGGGCATCGTGACGTCACAGGCAAGTCCCTCCCCCCGCCAGATCCAAACATGTGTTGTGTCTGGTGATGGCGGTTCAAGATTTCCCACATTTATATTGATCTTTACATTATCATCCACTCCCAAAGTCACCTGGCATTCTTGTGTTTCAACAACAGACGTGATATATGCAACACCAGGCAAACATTGTACCATTATCTGATAGGTTAATTGGTGCACAATCAAGAACCAGTGAATTTCATCGCCGCCATAAGTAAGTAAGGAAGGTGACTTTAATGATGATAAATACGACCTGGTATGGCTGTGTCTACACACTACCGCCATCTGGTCAACCTGGTAGATACCAACATTTAAACTCTGACATTTAAACACAATCTTTGAAAATTACTCCCACAAACGCGAACTTAAAATCCATCCATTCAACTCCGTCATTTATTCAGGAACATTTAGTATTCGAGCGTTATCATTTCAGCTGCGTTATTTGATCAGAGACTTTTAAACTACGTTATATAAAGACAAACCTTAAAAGTATGTCATTTAAACGAAAATTTGTGCAAAGCGTCATTGAAACTCAAACTTTTGATCCCGTCAATAACTTTAAAATTCTCTCAAACATCTGCGAACTTTTAAACTCCGTCAAATTGCAGCTGTTTTAGGAAATGTCTCATTTAATTGAAAAAAATTATAGTCACTTAATTCAACGATATCCTTTGAAGTCTGTCTTTATATAATGAACCATCAAACTCCGTCTCTGAAAATAAACATAAGCTTTAGTTCAGTTACTGGAAAGGAAGTTTGTACATTCTATTGAAGTCCATCACTTAACGCGAACTTTTAAATGCTTCCATTTCCTGGGCCATTCATTCCCTGGCTACCATTCATAATATGGCCTTTTAAACTCTGTGTCTACGATGTTCTGTTCACCGTTGTCCACAGTATCGAGATAGCACCAGGAACATAAGATAATGCTTCATACCCTCACATACATTCCTTACCTGTCATATGTAATGCAACGAAAACACAGCCCATAGTCCACAACCAGGCCCTACAACCCTGTCCGTGGTTTACCCCATTTGATTCATATGTCCTGCTTCAGTTCACTGATAGCAGGTCGTCCCCTGTAAATCACATCGCCCCAGTTCACTTTATCCTATACACGCCTCTCACGTGACCTTGAACATATTCAGGCCCTGATCACTCAAACTCTTGTTCACTTCCTCCATCCATCTCCAATATGGTCGCCCTATTCTTGTCCCCTACACTTCTGACACATGTATCCTCCTTTAACCTCCCCTCACTCATTCTCTCCAAATGTCTAAACCATTTCAGTACACCTTCTTCAGCTCTGTCAACCATGCTCTATTTATCATCACACATCTCTCTTACCCTATCATTACTTACTGGATCAACCCGCGTCACACCACATGTTGTCCTCAGACATTTCATTTTCAACACATTCACTCTATCATCAAATCTTCCTCATACTGTCTCTACCTTCACCGCCGACTGACATCACTGTTCAAACTCAGGAATGTCTATACCATATTTATTGTACCTGAGCCGCGCCCCAGCCAGGTCCTCCTGACTAACTAGAGCCACACACACACACACACAGGCACCAGCTGGACACAATACAGAACACAACACACACAATCCTCCTGGGTCCATCTCACACCACCTACCAAGATGTGCTCATCTGGCTGACCACGTCCACCCCACCAACACCACCAGCTAACCCCCTGCCCACCATCACCTTCACCCCCGGCACAATGACCTCTCTCTCTCTCTCTCTCTCTCTCTCTCTCTCTCTCTCTCTCTCTCTCTCTCTCTCTCTCTCTCTCTCTCTCTCTCTCTCTCTCTCTCTCTCTCTCTCTCTCCTCATCCCCCCGCACCGCCGTTCGTCAGTACACTCGACTTGTACCAATCACAGCTGGAACACAGAGATATAAGACCAGTCCTATACCTGTTATTGTGAACGTCATCAACAATCCAGCAACAAGTACACAAGCTAAGCAAGTAAACTGCTGCTCAGTTTTCCACTTATCGACTTAGTTAAGACAAACAAAATATCAGCAGGTGTACCACAGTGGTGTGTGCCCGACTGACTCAGTAACATCATTACTGGAACTCCACCAGAGTTTGTGTTGTCGCTTACCCCTCCGGAGCCACAGTCGACCGACCTCACATAAATAGCAATTGATAGTTTGAGGAAAATAATGATTCCTGCCTTAAAGGTCAATAGTGAGGAATGGTCGGTCTTCAAGATTATTGCTCTGATGTTAACAAACATGGCCAAGTGAATCTTGTCATTTGTAGTAGAAACGTTAATTCTATTATGGAAGTGAGCAATGGAAGGAGTGATGCAGATTGATCAGGTGGAGGAAGTAGGTGAGGTAAGGTGTGGTGGTCAGTCACACCATTTACATGTTGGTCACAGGAAGAGTTTAGTAAACACTATCGTCTCTCACAAGAATGAACCAGGTTTGTTCTGGAGAAGATAAGAGGCAGGGAGGGAGGCTGCCTAGATGGAAGAGGTCAATTATGGTAAGATTACTGGAATGATTGACATTATTACATTTGATGTAGGAATAATGAGCCTCATAGTTTGCCTGATCTTCGTAACGTTCATCACGATCACTTTATGTAATAACTCACAATGATATATAATCTCCACATCTCACTCCTTCACTCATGGTCTACTCTACATTTCAGCGGCGGACAAACGCTGTTTTTCGCAAATATCTCGTAAACGATTCATTGTATCATTATGATATTTCAGCACACGATCTTTAACACCCGGGCCAGATGTATGGCTGACATACCACATTGCTGTGTTATGTGAGGAGTTTACTCGTGAAAAAAAGATACAAATCCGAGTAGTCATATTGACGCTTTGGAAGGAAAGTGTGCCCCCCCAAAACCCTCCAAGTTCCCCCCCTTCTCGCCTTCGTTATCCCTCTTCTTCTCCCCCTAACTCCTCCTAACCCAACCTTGTGTCCCTCCCTAGTTTCCCATAACTTTAGTATAGAGTTATAATAAAATGTTATGTAGGTGTATATGTATAGGTATGATTATTAACTAACAGTATGGTACAATTCCATAGACGCAAGACGTATTTGACGTTGATAATTACTGTACAACAGCATATATATATATATATATATATGTTTCCTTGCGCTGCCTCGCTGGTGCGGGGGACGGCGACGGGGCAAAGTGAATAAATAGATAAATATATATAGGGGAGAAAGAATACTTCCCACGTATTCCCTGCATGTCGTAGAAGGCGACTAAAAGGGAAGGGAGCGGGGGGCTGGAAATCCTCCCCTCTCATTTTTTTTTTTTAAATTTTCCAAAAGAAGGAACAGAGAAGGGGGCCATATGAGGATATTCCCTCAAAGGCCCAGTCCTCTGTTCTTAACGCTACCTCGCTAATGCGGGAAATGGCGAATAGTATGAAAAAAAAAAAAAAAAAAATATATATATATATATATATATATATATATATATATATATATATATATATATATATATATATATATATACATATATATATATATATATATATATATATATATATATATATATATATATATATATACACATATATATATATATATATATATATATATATATATATATATATATATATATATATATATATATATATATATATATATATATATATATATATATATATATATATATATATATATAAATTATACATTTCCCTTTTCCAAAGCCAGAGGTTGAACCATTACGTGACATTCATTTTTTCATTTCATTTCAAGCTAGAAGTTTCAGTTTTCTAAATTATTTCTTACATTTTTCATATGTATATATATGTATATGTGTGTGTGTGTGTGTATATGTGCGTATGTATGTGTGTGTATATATATATGTATATATATATATATATATATATATATATATATATATATATATATATATATATATATATATATATATATATATATATATCCCTAGGGATTGGGGTGAAAGAATACTTCCCACGCATTCCTCGCGTATCGTAGAAGGCGACTAGAGGGAACGGGAGCAGGGGGCCAGAAATCCTCCCCTCCATGTATTTTTTTTTTTAACTTTCTAAAATGGGAAACAGAAGAAGGAGTCACGCAGGGAATGCTCATCCTCCTCGAAGGCTCAGACTGGGGTGTCTAAATGTGTGTGGATGTAACCGAGATGTGAAAAAAGGAGAGATAGGTAGTATGTTTGAGGAAAGGAACCTGGATGTTTTGGCTCTGAGTGAATCAAAGCTCAAGGGTAAAGGGGAAGAGTGGTTTGGGAATGTCTTGGGAGTAAAGTCAGGGGTTAGTGAGAGGACAAGAGCAAGGGAAGGAGAAGCAGTACTCCTGAAACAGGAGTTGTGGGAGTATGTGATAGAATGTAAGAAAGTAAATTCTCGACTAATATGGGTAAAACTGAAAGTTGATGGAGAGAGGTGGGTGATTATTGGTGCATATGCACCTGGGCATGAGAAGAAAGATCAGGAGAGGCAAGTGTTTGGGAGCAGCTGAATGAGTGTGTTAGTGGTTTTAATGCACGAGACCGGGTTATAGTGATGGGTGATTTGAATGCAAAGGTGAGTAATGTGGTAGTTGAGGGAATAATTGGTATACATGGGGTGTTCAGTGTTGTAAATGGAAATGGTGAAGAGCTTGTAGATTTATGTGCTGAGAAAGGACTGGTGATTGGGAATACCTGGTTTAAAAAGCGAGATATACATAAGTATACGTATGTAAGTAGGAGGGATGGCCAGAGAGCGTTATTGGATTACGTGTTAATTGACAGGCGCGCGAAAGAGAGACTTTTGGATGTTAATGTGCTGAGAGGTGCAACTGGAGGGATGTCTGATCATTATCTTGTGGAGGCTAAGGTGAAGATTTGTATGGGTTTTCAGAAAAGAAGAGTGAATGTTGGGGTGAAGAGGGTGGTGAGAGTAAGTGAGCTTGGGAAGGAGACTTGTGTGAGGAAGTACCAGGAGAGACTAAGTACAGAATGGAAAAAGGTGAGAACAATGGAAGTAAGGGGAGTGGGGGAGGAATGGGATGTATTTAGGGGATCAGTGATGGATTGCGCAAAAGATGCTTGTGGCATGAGAAGAGTGGGAGGTGGGTTGACTAGAAAGGGTAGTGAGTGGTGGGATGAAGAAGTAAGATTATTAGTGAAAGAGAAGAGAGAGGCATTTGGACGATTTTTGCAGGGAAAAAATGCAATTGAGTGGGAGATGTATAAAAGAAAGAGACAGGAGGTCAAGAGAAAGGTGCAAGAGGTGAAAAAGAGGGCAAATGAGAGTTGGGGTGAGAGAGTATCATTAAATTTTAGGGAGAATAAAAAGATGTTCTGGAAGGAGGTAAATAAAGTGCGTAAGACAAGGGAGCAAATGGGAACTTCAGTGAAGGGCGCAAATGGGGAGGTGATAACAAGTAGTGGTGATGTGAGAAGGAGATGGAGTGAGTATTTTGAAGGATTGTTGAATGTGTATGATGATAGAGTTGCAGATATAGGGTGTTTTGGTCGAGGTGGTGTGCAAAGTGAGAGGGTTAGGGAAAATGATTTTGTAAACAGAGAAGTGGTAGTAAAAGCTTTGCGGAAGATGAAAGCCGGCAAGGCAGCAGGTTTGGATGGTATTGCAGTGGAATTTATTAAAAAAGGGGGTGACTGTATTATTGACTGGTTGGTAAGGTTATTTAATGTATGTATGACTCATGGTGAGGTGCCTGAGGATTGGCGGAATGCGTGCATAGTGCCATTGTACAAAGGCAAAGGGGATAAGAGTGAGTGCTCAAATTACAGATGTATAAATTTCTTGAGTATTCCTGGTAAATTATATGGGAGGGTATTGATTGAGAGGGTGAAGTCATGTACAGAGCATCAGATTGTGGAAGAGCAGTGTGGTTTCAGAAGTGGTAGAGGATGTGTGGATCAGGTGTTTGCTTTGAAGAATGTATGTGAGAAATACTTAGAAAAGCAAATGGATTTGTATGTAGCATTTATGGATCTGGAGAAGGCATATGATAGAGTTGATAGAGATGCTCTGTGGAAGGTATTAACAATATATGGTGTGGGAGGCAAGTTGTTGGAAGCAGTGAAAAGTTTTTATCGAGGATGTAAGGCATGTATAAGTGTAGGAAGAGAGGAAAGTGATTGGTTCTCAGTGAATGTAGGTTTGCGGCAGGGGTGTGTGATGTCTCCATGGTTGTTTAATTTGTTTATGGATGGGGTTGTTAGGGAGGTGAATGCAAGAGTTTTGGAAAGAGGGGCAAGTATGAAGTCTGTTGTGGATGAGAGAGCTTGGGAAGTGAGTCAGTTGTTGTTGGCTGATGATACAGCGCTGGTGGCTGATTCATGTGAGAAACTGCAGAAGCTGGTGACTGAGTTTGGTAAAGTGTGTGAAAGAAGAAAGTTAAGAGTAAATGTGAATAAGAGCAAGGTAATTAGGTACAGTAGGGTTGAGGGTCAAGTCAATTGAAAGGTAAGTTTGAATGGAGAAAAACTGGAGCAAGTAAAGTGTTTTAGATATCTGGGAATGGATCTGGCAGCGGATGGTACCATGGAAGCGGAAGTGGATCATAGGGTGGGGGAGGGGGCGAAAATCCTGGGAGCCTTGAAGAATGTGTGGAAGTCGAGAACATTATCTCGGAAAGCAAAAATGGGTATGTTTGAAGGAATAGTGGTTCCAACAATGTTGTATGGTTGCGAGGCGTGGGCTATGGATAGAGTTGTGCGCAGGGGGATGGATGTGCTGGAAATGAGATGTTTGAGGACAGTGTGTGGTGTGAGGTGGTTTGATCGAGTAAGTAACGTAAGGGTAAGAGATGTGTGGAAATAAAAAGAGCGTGGTTGAGAAAGCAGAAGAGGGTGTTTTGAAATGGTTCGGGCACATGGAGAGAATGAGTGAGGAAAGATTGACCAAGAGGATATATGTGTCGGAGGTGGAGGGAGCGAGGAGAAGTGGGAGACCAAATTGGAGGTGGAAAGATTGAGTGAAAAAGATTTTGTGTGATCGGGGCCTGAACATGCAGGAGGGTGAGAGGAGGGCAAGGAATAGAGTGAATTGGATCGATGTGGTATACCGAGGTTGACGTGCTGTCAGTGGATTGAATCAGGGCATGTGAAGCGTCTGGGGTAAACCATGGAAAGCTGTGTAGGTATGTATATTTGCGTGTGTGGACGTATGTATATACATGTGTATGGGGGTGGGTTGGGCCATTTCTTTCGTCTGTTTCCTTGCGCTACCTCGCAAACGCGGGAGACAGCGACAAAGCAAAAAAAAAAGAAAAAAAAATATATATATATATGTATATATATATATATATATATATATATATATATATATATATATATATATATTTTTTTTTTTTTTTTTTTTTTTCTTTTATACTTTGTCGCTGTCTCCCGCGTTTGCGAGGTAGCGCAAGGAAACAGACGAAAGAAATGGCCCAACCCCCCCCCATACACATGTACATACACACGTCCACACACACAAATATACATACCTACCTATATATATATATATTTATATATATATATATATATATAAATATATATATATATATGTATATATATATATATGGAAAGGATCACAATTTTGCGCGTGATCAAGATATTTCTATGAGTCCACTGGGAAAATGAAACACGAAAAGTTCCCAAGTGCACTTTCGTGTAATAATCACATCATCAGGGGAGACACAAGAGAGGAATATAACAGTCAGTTGATATACATCGAAGAGACGAAGCTAGGACGTCATTTGGTATAAATTAGGAATAAAATGATGACAATATGAGAAAACCAAATTTATTCGTAATCACTAGCAAAGAAAACGTCATCGTCTTCATCATCACTGGTGATATTAATAGTAACGGGTTCGACTCCCTCGTGTATGTTGTCAGTCCTCCAGTATTCTTCTTCAAATTTACGGGAGTGCTGAACAGCTCCCGCCCACACGTCCTTGTGTACCAATTGCCTGGCTTCTTCCAATCTTGCCTTTAGGTTCGTCCGGGTAAACCGCTGGAGTGTGGAGCGCACATGACACTTCATAAATCCCCATACTTGCTCGATGGCGTTGAGCTCGGGGTGGCCAGGTGGCAACAGTATGACCTGGTGGCCCCACATACGGATGGTGTTGTCGATCTTATACTGGGGCTGTGGACGCTTCTGCTGGCAGAGGACCAGCAGCTCAGGGCGAGTAGCAGCAGCAGGTGGGATGGAAATCTTGCGCTGCTCCAGCCACCTGATGAGGTCCGCCTTCCTGGTGGCTGTGGTAGGGTATCGACTCTCCTCCGTCAGCTGGCTGTGGTATGGTGCATTATCTAGCACAAGTATCGATGGCTCTGGCAGTGACGGAAGGAGCTGCGTTGATAGCCATCGCAGGAACAGTTCGGCATTCATTTTTCCATGATAATCACCCTGGTTGGTCTTGGCTGGGTAGCACAGGTATGAGCCGTCAAGAAAGCCTTCGTCCGTGCCACCTGCGACCACTACAAATCGCTCCTCTTCACCAGGTGGTACCTGACGACTGCACGTGGTGTTGCTTGGAGCCTGTGTGGTATCTACCTACTCCCTACTGTGGCCCATCCTGGCGGTAAACCACGTCTCATCCACATATACCACCTTCCTTCCCTCCTCTCGGTGGCGCTGTAGAGCCCGGAGAGCGTCAATCCGACGACACACAACGTCCAGCGATTCCCTCCTTACATACATCTTTCGCTGTGACAGTCTGTATTGAAATCCCATGGTGTGCAGGATCCACCAAACTGTTGTGTCAGTGGTATCCTCCGGGAGGATACCATGTGTTTTCAGGTGGGCTGGTATGACCCTCAGTGTTAAATATTGTTTTACCGAAAACTTCTTGTGGATGTGGCGCCATATTGCACCGAGAGTAAAGTTATCACAAACAGCCGATGTAGGTGTTGGTGGTGCCGGTGTGGAAGGGGAGGCTGTGGTGGTGGTGTTGACTATGCCCCTCACTCTTGACACAGCCATGCCCAAGATGTGCCCAACTCGTTCGTAAGGTCTGTGTGCATAAAAATTAATGTTATGTTACACATTAGTCTCGCCTCACTATGATAATTAATATGACATTGCGACACAATACAGTCTGCTTTACTTTCATATTTCATATGTATATAAATGTAATAATGTATGTTCGAACCAGAATATATTGTCTACGCAACTATTCAAACTTATGTACGTTCTACCGCGGATGCATTCACGTTTGTACAACGTGACAAGACGAAGAACAAACGCTGTCCTGCATCCACGGAGGCAAAAGGACAACATTGTTGCTGATGATTCCACCTCGGCAGTCGCTAGTGTTGTAGCCTCGTGATGGTGGTACCCCATACCTCAGAGAGGGAGGGAGGGGATATGGGGGATTGTGGATATTATATTAAGGCATATATTTCTTATCTAAAAACGTAAAGACGACATGAAGTACCCATCAACGATTTCATTTGGTTGTCCAAAACCAAAACTGACTTCATCCTTCTGGTCGCCGTCGACACGTCGGTTATTAACAATGGGATTACCTGTTGCTTTCATGGTCGTTTGACGCACTCTGGTTTTCACGTCCACACACAATAACTGTATTACATATCATTACTAATGTATGATACCTATATACATACTGTCATACCTATTGTTTATGTACGTAATTAGAATACGACAAAATCAAATACAGACAATGGATGGTGTAAATATGGGGATGAAGACGGAAATGGGGAGAGAGATGCTGCGATATTGGGGTGGGTGGGGGAATGGGTTGGTCTGGGGGTGTTCAGGATGTTGAGAGAGAGTTAGAAGAGCACCGCACACTCGTCCGATTCTCTATAACGCCTTCGAAATATCATAGTGATACAACCATTCGTTTAGCAGAAATTTGTGAAAACCAGGAGTTGTCCCCCGCTGAAACATATAGTAGGTGTTATTTGTTGGACTTTCTAGGTCCTTTTATTTCTGGTTGCTTACCCTTGTTTTTGAATTAATTATTTGATTTGATTTTTAGTTTTTTATTTTGGCTTATTAAGTTGTTATTTTCAACATCACAGGCATTTATCAAGGTCAAACGCCATCATCACTACATCCTCACAATCATTTTGAATATCAATGGCTTTTCTGTGGTGTAAGGTTATTTTCACTACATCTTCACAGTCATCTTGTTTTCATCATCAATGACGTTTATCTTGGTCAAAGATTATCTTGACTACATCCTTGTACTTATTTTCAATATCATTGACCTTTATCTTGTTAAAAGCCATCTTCACTACTTCCTCATGATCATCTTACTTTCAATATCACTAACGTTCTTTTGGTCAAAGGCCATCTTCACTACATCCTTGTAGTCAAGTCACTTTCAACAGCACTGAACTCTATCTTAATGAAAATCTATCTTCACTACATCCTCATAGGTATCCTACTTTGGACATATCTTGCCTTTATATATATATATATATATATATATATATATATTTTTTTTTTTCATACTATTCGCCATTTCCCGCGATAGCGAGGTAGCGTTAAGAACGGAGGACTGGGCCTTTGAGGGAATACCCTCACCTGGCCCCCTTCTTTGTTCCTTCTTTTGGAATATATATATATATATATATATATATATATATATATATATATATATATATATATATATCAGAATGTAAGTTGGTATATCAGGAACCCATCTGAAATGTGACCTTATATAATCTACATTGCAACTTACACATAAATAGAATCATCCAGCTTCACTATATCAGCTTTACTATATGTAAATATAAACAAGGTCTAACCGAGGTTACTTGGTTGAGCAAGACGTGAGAATATCATCAATTGGCCCTCCAGCCCTGGGTTGAAATTGTCGTTCTGACATATTTCGAGTTCAGTGCTGATACAGGACCATTGATTATAGGACTATCTTGTTAGTCTGTGTAACTTCGCCTTACCCAATCCACGTCTTCAATGGCCTTCTGTTACTACAAACGGGATTACAAAGGAAAGGCTTCCTTTGTTAGTTTCATGAATACCTTCGTTCAAATGAAGGGAAAGACTATTACTATGAAGCGGTACCTTATCAGCAGGAAAGAGCTGCAGCAACGGTATGAAAGTTACTGCAAGATACATAACGAGCCCGTGGCTTCCAACGTAAACATCGGCCGCCATTTGGGTTCACTCGGCATCATGTGTGACACCAAGATTGGACCCGTTGGCAAACAGGAACGATACTATTCTGGTATCATGTGGCTCGATGGCGCAGGATCACCAACTGAAATGCAAAGAAAATGGAGAAAGCCGCCCAAACGTATCATGAAGGCCGTGCAAGAGAAGATCAAGAGGAATCGGTTGAGAGACGATATCGCTCACAGTATATTGAAATTTATGCCCAAGACTTCCCCTGATCTCCAGACACAGCCAGTCACAGAGACCACCAGCCCCGCTTCCCAGACACAGCCAGTCACAGAGGCCACCAGCCCAGCTCCCCAGACACAGCAAGTCACAGAGACCACCATCCCCGGTCCCCAGACACAGCCAGTCACAGAGACCACCAGCCCCGCTTCCCAGACACAGCCAGTCACAGAGGCCACCAGCCCAGCTCCCCAGACACAGCAAGTCACAGAGACCACCAGCCCCGCTCCCCAGACACAGCCAGACACAGAGACCACCAGCCCCGTCCCCCACACAGAGCCACAAGATCCTGATATTGAGGAAGCAAATGAATTTCTCGATGATTTTTTGCTTTCACTGGAGAAGAACTGATGAGTTCCTTATAGACAAGACAAAATGTTAAAAAAGGAATCTATATAAGTTCACTTATGGAGTGAGATCTTTGACGGAGCTGTGCTGCCTATAGCACAGCCTACCAAAGGGTGATCTTTGCTGTCGTGCAGTAACCTCATGAGGGCGGAGTCCGGCTACACTTTCTTTACCGAGGAAAAGATCTCTGCACTAATACTGAGTTTCTCCGTTGGCGTCAGGGTAAACACCCATCCCCCCCGAAGCTTGGTTACCTTTCCGTGGTGGGGGGGACTTCATGGATTGGGCAGTAGCAACCATCGTTGGTTGCTTCTGTTCAATCCATGAACGAAAAACCAAGCATCTTGAGCGTAATTGTCGTATAAATTCACTTGGTGTCAAAACTGACGCGAAAGCGGTTGTCTCAATTTTGTCAGAAATGTTTGTGCGTTTCGGCCTGATGGCGGGAGTCGGTTTGGCGCTGTGGTCATGAGGGAATACGAGGAAGATTGGCAACCGTCCCAGAAGTAGCTACAGTGAGGCCCAGCAGCTGTCCCTAATACTGTGGAAGGCACTCATGTAAGGTGTGCAGTGAGGCGCAGCAGTAACAAGGGAAACGGCCAACCAAAACAGCAATCTTGATCATCAGGAGGCTATCCAATGCTCAGAGTAGATAAGGACGATTATTGTATGGCTTCGCTCAGAGGATGAAAATCTTAGCCGTGAAAATCAACAAGTAAAATAACTAGTAGTTAGTGGTAGTGAAGTGGAATTACCGCATTTCTGTGGTCTTAATAGTAAAACGAAACTTTTCGTTTTCTCCATCAATCTAGAGGTGTTGTAGACCACCATCCTTAAGGTTGTAAGGTAATGGTAACTACAAGGTTATGACCTCGGCAAATTTGTGATGGAAAGTGCAGGAAATGTGGTAATTTATATAATATAAATTATATAGTTGTATACTAAATGTGTAATAAAATTTTGTCTTCTCTGTTCCCGTTCATTAATTCAAATACAGGTAAGTTTTCTCTCTAACGAGGTGGGATAAGCTACGTGCACTCGGCTTGTAAATGTGGTGGCTTTCCCTTCATTACCACAATGGTGTGCTGAACTGAAGATGTAGAATTCCGTGGACGAAACTAAGATAGGAAATCAATCTACATCAAAAATTAAAGGCGACGCTCTGTGTGTGTGTGTGTGTGTGTGTGTGTGTGTGTGTGTATGTGTGTGTGTGTATGTGTGTGTGTGTGTGTGTGTGTGTGTGTGTGTACTACTTTAATCATTATCACGTGAGTCTTTTGAGAAAGGATTTGTACACTCGTGTTGCCCCGTCTTTTAACCTTGTAAATGTAAAATATGTTTTCACTCCTGTGTGTGCGCTCACACACACACACACATAACCTAGAATATTATCTAGTATTTTCTTCAGACGGATATCTTACACCTTGATTATAAAAGCCAAAGAAAAATTTATAAAAACATATACATATATTTACACACGTGTAGATATATGTTATGTATTGAAATGTGGCGGAAAAATTCTTTATTTATTAACAAACGTGATTGAGGACGTAAAGAATCTGGTACAAACATAATGGTTGTTGTGATAAATGATTTATTTATGGTAAATATGTATTGTGTTGCATAATAATGGTTGTTCAGACCCAAGGTTTTTAAACCTTAATCAGTGAAATACTATCAGAAATAGAAAACCTGTTAAACATAAACATTTATTGTGATCAACCACAGAATATATTTTCTTCTGGGTATGTAAAAGAAAATACAGTACAGGGAGCTAGTTTGAGGAAGAGTATTTCATATTTTAACAAAATATTTAACTCTAATAGCGTCCC
The DNA here is from genome assembly GCF_036320965.1 of Panulirus ornatus. Classification (NCBI taxonomy): domain Eukaryota; kingdom Metazoa; phylum Arthropoda; class Malacostraca; order Decapoda; family Palinuridae; genus Panulirus; species Panulirus ornatus. The sequence goes on from NC_092293.1 coordinate 9,519,494, forward strand.
TTATCTTTCGTCATCATTTCTTATGTTTACTATCAAGAAATGTCTTTTATCTAACATAAAAATTCTGTCTAGGTATTTGATTAATGTTGTCCAAGGATGAGCTACATGCCACACATAGTCAGGTCACATTGGTGGTGGTCAGGTCAGTGGGCGGAGTGTGTGTGTGTGTGTGTGTGTGTGTGTGTGTGTGTGTAGCCCCTGGGTTCATGTTGGCCACAGCCACCCACCGGCCGGTGGTCAAGTCAGTGGGCGGTGTGTAGCCCCTGGGTTCATGTTGGCCACAGCCACCCACCGGCCCGCCGGGCGGTAGTTTATAACTAAGACTGGTAGTTTCACATGCCACTTGGAGTGTCCCTCACTACAGAACTTGAGCAGCTCTTATCCTGAGGTGGAGCAGTTGATCCTCTCCACCAGGCTGGTACACTTGGTCTGCACCAGGTGGCTCCCTCCTGGTCATCCTGAGTGGTTGGTTGCTGTGTTGGATTTAATGACCATTGACTTGTGAAGGTCATTAGACCAGCCATCATTTGATCATCTGATAAAACATGAAGCAACGCCAAATATTACATGATCCACCTAAACTATTGAGAATGATGAAGTCTGATATTGTTACGTTACGTCATCCAATCTTGCCACTCACATGTTACGGTAATCACGACTACATACATAGTGTTGTTACGACTGATATTACTGTATGTACTGTAGTAAAGTACTGTGTTTATGTGGATAACATGTGGACGTCAGAGGAGGCAAGAGCATCATCAGAGACAAATTCTCTATTCTATGTTGTATCCTCAATTTTGTCTGCGGTGATCAACACACTTTATCCACCAAGATATTATCTTGCTCTTTCTTTCCATCATTCTTTAGTATTAAAGATTTTGTTCTCTAAAGCAAGATAGAATTTATCAATAATTTTTAATGTCATCTTGGGTCCAGGTAATGTTAGGTAGCGGTCATACAAGTTGTCCATGACCTTCATCATGTGGGTTGGGAAGGAGTCAGGAGGTGTGGCGTTGTACTCGGTGTACCATTTGCCAAGTTGGTCAGTGTGTATACCATGGAAGTTGCAGGGGAATCATCAGTCTGTATGTTAACAATTAGGTTGAGCAAATAACACTTGGCCTCAGTGAAGGTAGAATGTTTTCCCACCAGACTGCATCCATTAATACGACTTAGATCAGAAGATCTAGCCTTAGGTAATTTGTTAGATCGAGATTATCAAAGCCTTTCATCATTTTTAATCTTTGTACTTCGTGACCATCTCTGTTTTAAGTTGTTACGTTGACGTATGATGAATCTAATATGGAGAACAAACTTAGGAGGAAACCTGGCAAAGCTACATATGAGTGATTTTACCATTTGCAAGTAAACTACGATTTTGTAAAACCGAATAGCATCTATGTTGTGTATAGAAAACGTAACTCCTTAGCTGCATTCTCTATGAATGTCATCAAAAGTAAAACATAGACAAGGGAAGGAATGAGGCTTGACGATACGAAACATCACTCAATCGTGTCCTGCCTGCCTAGACCCTACCTCGCCACACCACTGGCCATAACTTCATCAACACATTGCTTACTACGTCAAGGTCATCCACACATTTTGCCTGGCTTGAACAACCGCTTGGCATTCATGAACCGCTGAATGTTTACACTTTCTAATTATCTGTAGTAGCTGATGCAGTTGCAAGATAGACTATTAAACCATTTTCTGAAAATACTCGCTGGTAAGGAGACAATTCTCACAAAACACAGAGGTAACACTGCCTAAGAAACGGGCTTAAGAACAATTGTACGAACATAGGGTCACATTGGTACATCCACAAGGCACCAGTGGTCTGGGTGGCCTGAAATAGATTTGGGACCAAGAAGGATGATGGGTGTAGGGAGTAAACCTACCACAGACCATCATTAATTATGAAGAGTTGACAATGGTTACCTCCAGCCATAATCAATAAATCAATAGACAAATGTTAATGCAAACAAAGCAAGAATTAAACAAGCAGGAAACAAAATCCAATGTACCATTTTACGATAGTTAATTCAATTTGTCGCATCTGTTGACAACCTGACGTGGTCTTACGTCTCACCTTTAGTAACGTCTGCGAATTTCGTTGTAGTGAAACTCATGCGACCCGAGAGTCAATGTTAGTGATACACAAGAGGAAGAAATACAACTCCGAAGGTATAAAACAGTTGTGGACACACCAAACGCTTGACAAATATTCCTTAGTGGATGACAGAAAACAAAAAGAGATCGTCCTTGTAAACTTATGATGAGGTTTGCTTGAAGAGTCTCCCTTCGTCATCGTCGTCCACAGTGTCCAGGTGCAGCCAGGGTCGTCATCATGTTGGACGTCCCCAGTGTCCAGGTGCAGCCAGGGTCGTCATCATGTTGGACGTCCCCAGTGTCCAGGTGCAGCCAGGGTCGTCATCATGTTGGACGTCCCCAGTGTCCAGGTGCAGCCAGGGTCGTCATCATGTTGGACGTCCTCAGTGTCCAGGTGCAGCCAGGGTCGTCATCATGTTGGACGTCCCCAGTGTCCAGGTGCAGCCAGGGTCGTCATCATACTGGACGTCCCCAGTGTCCAGGTGCAGCCAGGGTCGTCATCATGTTGGACGTCCCCAGTGTCCAGGTGCAGCCAGGGTCGTCATCATGATGCCCGTCTCTGCATCGCCTGATCCGTGGTGCACCACCGGTGGGTCGGTGGCTGTCGTGACATGGTAATGTTACCGTCATATTCCGCGTCTCATCTCACGTCTGTCCAGGTGGGCTAAGCTCGTCTGGTCTGAATGAACCATATACAAGTAAGGCGTATCACTGTTGTGAGTCTCAGTACATATGGAGGCAATATGGTTGTGCAGTCTCTCTCTCTCTCTCTCTCTCTCTCTCTCTCTCTCTCTCTCTCTCTCTCTCTCTCTCTCTGTGAGAGAGAGAGAGAGAGAGAGAGAGAGAGAGAGAGAGAGAGAGAGAGAGAGAGAGAGAGAGAGAGAGAGAGAGAGAGAGAGAGAGAGAGAGAGAGAGTTAAAGGGTATATGCATCGCATTTTGATAATCTAACAATCATATGTAATACAAAATATATGCTTCTTTCAAAAATTTCCTGGAAATTGGTTGAGGTAGAGCGGAGGTATCGTGGCAAAGTTGTGTGTCACACAAGAACGAGTTTTCTAATTGGTTGAGGTAGAGCGGAGGTATCGTGGCAAAGTTGTGTGTCACACAAGAACGAGTTTTCTAATTGGTTGAGGTAGAGCGGAGGTATCGTGGCAAAGTTGTGTGTCACACAAGAACAAGTTTTCTAATCGTATGGTTTTACTGGCGGCCTCGTTGTGACGTCACTACATCAACACCGACATTTTGATTTAAAAGTTAATTGCAAGATGACTTTGCACCGCTGTGTGTGTGTTTTCAATACTTTTCGTGTTTGTAATGTTATTTCGTTTGTATTCTATAGTTAATAACTTTGTAGTGAGTTTAGTTTCGTTGCTGTAGTTGTAGTATAGTGATTTATAGCTTGTATTTGAACTAAATCAGATGAGCAGTGTTGAGGATGACCCTGGGCCATTTTCATGTGGTAATGCAGAAGGGAGTGACCACAGGCAGGCAGTAGTGGTGTTTACCAAGCCATTCCCAACACCATCGTACTGGCTACCTCTGTGTAATGTACCACATTCCTCTGTTGAAAAAGGAATAGAGAATTTCACTGAATTGCAGACTGGGCTGTTAATGTGCATCTTTCTAAATTGTTTTATTTTGTCTTCGTTAAGAATTTCTTCTTGTGTTTGATGTACATTGTTTTGAGAATTCTTTGTTATATAACAAAACATGTTCTGTATCTACTGTTTCCTGTCTTTATTTAGATAAGTATTTTTGTTATTGATTTTATGACTATGTTGTTTTGCTGTAACATTTATAGACTTTTTTTGCTATTTGATAATGTTTTTCTTCTTGTTATTCTATATCAATGTGTACAATTCTATTACGTAGCAATGTTTTTCTTGTTATTTTATACAAATGTGCACAATTTTGTTCTGTTAAAGATTTTTGGACGCATTGATTTGTTTTATTGTTGTCTTTGTTGTTGTTGTTGTTGTTGTTGTTGTATTACTTTAGTTAATTAAGTGATTCCTGGTACGTGCCACTATCTAGCTGGGGGCGAATGTTGAGTTGCTTTCGGCCCTAGATGATGGGCCGCATCTTAGATGTTGCCTTAAATGTTCCCTTTAGCAACAATAATACTATACACAATATCTTAATCAGGAATTCACCAGAAAATTCTCTTGGTTGCATCTATAAAGTGCCATGTGGAAATTGTGATGAATTTTATGTTGGGCAGACTGGTAAGGATCTTTCTGTTAGACTTAAGCAACATAAATATAGTATAAGAACGGGACAAGAATCAAATGCCTTGTTTAATCATGTTAAAAACTATGATCATTGTATTGACTGGAGTAATGCCATCTCAGTTATTAAATCTGACTCTATTACCACGAGAAATATCATTGAATCTTCTTTTATCAAATACACGATGAATTATAATCTTAATATTAGTGATGGTCTATACAAATTAGATAACTTTATTGTTGATAGAATTTGCAAAATGATAAGTTTATGATACACGCGTTGTCTGTCTTGGACAATCACATGTTTACCATATGGCGTCCTAGCTATGTCTCTTCGATGTATATCAAATGACTGTTATATTTCTCTCTTGTGTCTCCCCTGATGATGTGATTATTATATGAAAGTGCACTTGGGTATCTTATCGTGTTTCATTTTCCATGTGGACTCATAGGAATATATATACACATGTACATATTCTCACCTTGCTTGCCTTTATCCATTCTCGGCGCTACTCCGTGTGTGTGTGTGTGTGTGTGTGTGTGTGTGTGTGTGTGTGTGTGTGTGTGTGTCTGACTGTCTGTCTGTCTGTCTGTCTGTCTGTCTGTCTGTCTGTCTATTTGTCTGCATACGTATCTTCTGCATATCGTGGAAGGCGACTGAGGGTTGGGAACTGGGGGGGTTGGAAATCTTCGCCTTCTGTATTACTTTTCAAATGAAGGAATAGAGGAAGGAGCCCAACTAAGTTTCCCTCTAGGATTCATTCACTTATTCCTGACGCTACCTTGTTCTTGCGGGAAATGGCAAACAAATATGAAAAATAAAGTATGAAAGAAAAAAGACAGTGGACAAGTGTTATGTGTTCTGTGTCCTTGATAACCATTTGGTCTGACTCATTCAGATAAGGTCCAAAACGCCAGTAGTGAAGATGTACAAAGGATAATAGAACAGTGTACGTACGTACGTAGTGTGAGTATCTTGACTGATAGAAAGTATTGAAAGCGGCAGGAAGTAGTGAGATATTGTATTGTGCTTCGTACAAGACTGGCGGGCGACTCCGTCCTTCGTGCTGTGCCACACACAGTCTGGTGATTGTCGGGATGTGTAGCCATAATGTTTGATGTTATGACCATTAGTGATGCATCATGTGATGTTTACTATCACAACATCGGCTTCTTCCTCCTCCTCCAGGAGAGTGGCAATCAGGTGGCGGTTATTGTGGTAGCCGGGCACGTGCAACTGTAAGATTTCAAGCAACATTGTGATAATGGGACACATTATAAAGAGTTCCATAATTTCTCTAATTCTTCCCCAAATTCATGTGGACCTGCAACACTGAAAATGTTGGAATACTGCTGGTGTAGAGGGAGGGAGAGGGAGGCCTGGGATGAGAGTGAGGCTTTGTAGGAGAGAAAGGCTCGGGATGAGAGAGGTTGAACACAAGATGTTTGGCCGGAGAGTGAGGCTTTGAAGGAGAGAGAGGCTCAGGATGAGAGAGGTTGGGAATGAGAGAGAGGCTTGGCAGGAGAGTGAGGCTTTGAAGGAGAGAGAGGCTTAGGATGAGGGTTAGGTTGTACCAGAGAGAGAGGCTTGGGATGAAGGTTGGGTTGTACCAGAGAGAGAGGCTTGGGATGAGGGTTGGGTTGTACCAGAGAGAGAGGCTTGGGATGAGGGTTGGGTTGTACCAGAGAGAGAGGCTTGGGATGAAGGTTGGGTTGTACCAGAGAGAGGGACCTGGGATGAGGGTTGGGTTGTACCAGAGAGAGAGGCTTGGGATGAAGGTTGGGTTGTACCAGAGAGAGAGGCTTGGGATGAAGGTTGGGTTGTACCAGAGAGAGAGGCTTGGGATGAAGGTTGGGTTGTACCAGAGAGAGAGGCTTGGGATGAGGGAGTCTGAACATGAGATAGGTTTGTGAGGAAAGTGAGGATTTGGAAGAGAGAGACTTTATGTGAAAAAGGAAAGACAGGCGGAGGAGGCTTGGGACGAGAGTCAGGCAGGACAGGAGAGAGAGGCTTGGGACGAGAGTCAGGCAGGACAGGAGAGAGAGGCTTGGGACGAGAGTCAGGCAGGACAGGAGAGAGAGGCTTGGGACGAGAGTCAGGCAGGACAGGAGAGAGAGGCTTGGGACGAGAGTCAGGCTGGACAGGAGAGAGAGGCTTGGGACGAGAGTAGAGAAGTGAACCTTCATAACTTATCCTTCAATATAAAAGGGTTGTCTTGCTCCACGCAGTTGGAATGGGAAAGTAGTTGAAAATAACAAGTTGATGAATTTAATGTTTTAGTGTGGCAAAACCTGAACTGATTCTGAGGTTACACATGAAAGAAGATTAACATTTCAGAAGGTTGAAGGAAGATGAATATAAATGTCATCATTGATAGACTATTAGATTCATTAGAAGCCTCGATAGATGAATGTTCTTGTTATTTTTATTAAGAATGAGGATGAATTAGTAATTAAGGCACACGGCGCTAATATCTTTGGTTAGTGAGCCATTATGTTTTGCACTGGTGTTATATTGAAGAACTAGAGTATGAGTGAGGGAGTGAGATGTGGAGATTATATATCATTGTGAGTTATTACATAAAGTGATCGTGATGAACGTTACGAAGATCAGGCAAACTATGAGGCTCATTATTCCTACATCAAATATAATAATGTCAATCATTCCAGTAATCTTACCATAATTGACCTCTTCCATCTAGGCAGCCTCCCTGCCTCCCTCTTATCTTCTCCAGAACAAACCTGGTTCATTCTTGTGAGAGACGATAGTGTTTACTAAACTCTTCCTGTGACCAACATGTAAATGGTGTGACTGACCACCACACCTTACCTCACCTACTTCCTCCACCTGATCAATCTGCATCACTCCTTCCATTGCTCACTTCCATAATAGAATTAACGTTTCTACTACAAATGACAAGATTCACTTGGCCATGTTTGTTAACATCAGAGCAATAATCTTCAAGACCGACCATTCCTCACTATTGACCTTTAAGGCAGGAATCATTATTTTCCTCAAACTATCAATTGCTATTTATGTGAGGTCGGTCGACTGTGGCTCCGGAGGGGTAAGCGACAACACAAACTCTGGTGGAGTTCCAGTAATGATGTTACTGAGTCAGTCGGGCACACACCACTGTGGTACACCTGGTGATATTTTGTTTGTCTTAACTAAGTCGATAAGTGGAAAACTGAGCAGCAGTTTACTTGCTTAGCTTGTGTACTTGTTCCTGGATTGTTGATGACGTTCACAATAACAGGTGTAGGACTGGTCTTATATCTCTGTGTTCCAGCTGTGATTGGTACAAGTCGAGTGTACTGACGAACGGCGGTGCGTGGGGATGAGGAGAGAGAGAGAGAGAGAGAGAGAGAGAGAGAGAGAGAGAGAGAGAGAGAGAGAGAGAGAGAGAGAGGTCATTGTGCCGGGGGTGGGGCAGGGGGTTAGCTGGTGGTGTTGGTGGGGTGGACGTGGTCAGCCAGATGAGCACATCTTGGTAGGTGGTGTGAGATGGACCCAGGAGGATTGTGTGTGTTGTGTTCTGTATTGTGTCCAGCTGGTGCCTGTGTGTGTGTGTGTGGCTCTAGTTAGTCAGGAGGACCTGGCTGGGGCGCGGCTCAGGTACAATAAATATGGTATAGACATTCCTGAGTTTGAACAGTGATGTCAGTCGGCGGTGAAGGTAGAGACAGTATGAGGAAGATTTGATGATAGAGTGAATGTGTTGAAAATGAAATGTCTGAGGACAACATGTGGTGTGACGTGGGTTGATCCAGTAAGTAATGATAGGGTAAGAGAGATGTGTGATGATAAATAGAGCATGGTTGAGAGAGCTGAAGAAGGTGTACTGAAATGGTTTAGACATTTGGAGAGAGTGAGTGAGGAGAGGTTAAAGGAGGATACATGTGTCAGAAGTGTAGGGGACAAGATTAGGGCGACCATATTGGAGATGGATGGAGGAAGTGAACAAGATTTTGAGTGATCAGGGCCTGAATATGTTCAAGGTCACTTGAGAGGTGTGTATAGGATAAAGTGAACTAGGGCGATGTGATTTACAGGGGACGACCTGCTATCAGTGAACTGAAGCAGGACATATGAATCAAATGGGGTAAACCACGGACAGGGTTGTAGGGCCTGGTTGTGGACTGTGGGCTGTGTTTTCGTTGCATTACATATGACAGGTAAGGAATGTATGTGAGGGTATGAAGCATTATCTTATGTTCCTGGTGCTATCTCGATACTGTGGACAACGGTGAACAGAACATCGTAGACACAGAGTTTAAAAGGCCATATTATGAATTGTAGCCAGGGAATGAATGGCCCAGCTAAATGGAAGCATTTAAAAGTTCGCGTTAAGTGATGGACTTCAATAGAATGTACAAACTTCCTTTCCAGTAACTGAACTAAAGCTTATGTTTATTTCCAGAGACGGAGTTTGATGGTTCATTATATAAAGACAGACTTCAAAGGATATCCTTGAATTAAGTGACTATAATTTTTTTCAATTAAATGAGACATTTCCTAAAACAGCTGCAATTTGACGGAGTTTAAAAGTTCGCAGTCGTTTGAGAGAATTTTAAAGTTATTGACGGGATCAAAAGTTTGAGTTTCAATGACGCTTTGCACAAATTTTCGTTTAAATGACATACTTTCAAGGTTTGTCTTTATATAATGTAGTTTAAAAGTCTCTGATCAAATAACGCAGCTGAAATGATAACGCTCGGATACTAAATATTCCTGAATAAATGACGGAGTTGAATGGATGGATTTTAAGTTCGCGTTTGTGGGAGTGATTTTCAAAGATTGTGTTTAAATGTCAGAGTTTAAATGATCATATGTACCAGGTTGACCAGATGGCGGTAGTGTGTAGACACAGCCATACCAGGTCGTATTTATCATCATTAAAGTCACCTTCCTTACTTACTTATGGCGGCGATGAAATTCACTGGTTCTTGATTGTGCACCAATTAACCTATCAGATAATGGTACAATGTTTGCCTGGTGTTGCATATATCACGTCTGTTGTTGAAACACAAGAATGCCAGGTGACTTTGGGAGTGGATGATAATGTAAAGATCAATATAAATGTGGGAAATCTTGAACCGCCATCACCAGACACAACACATGTTTGGATCTGGCGGGGGGAGGGACTTGCCTGTGACGTCACGATGCCCCGCCTCCAGCCTGGCGCCGCTCTGTGTGTGTGTGTGTGTGTGTGTGTGTGTGTGTGTGTGTGTGTGTGATTAGTATTTATGTATTACGGGAGAGAGATGTACACTCGTGTTGTCCCGTCCCTTAACCTTTACTATGTGTGCTCACACACACACACACACACACACACACACACACACACACACATAACTTAGGATTTTATCCAGTATTTTCTTTAGACATATACCTTGTACGTTGATTAGAAAAGATGAGGAAAAAACTGTAAAACATATACATATATTTCCACACGTGTAGATATATGTTATGCATTGAGATGTGGAGAAAGAATTTCTTATATATTAACAAACGTGATTGAGGACTTAAAGAATCTGGTACAAACATAATGGTTATTGTGATAAATGATTTGTTTATGGTAAATATGTATTGTGTTGCATTATAATGGTTGTTCAGAACCAAGGTCTGTAAGCCAGAATCCTTAAGACATGATAAAAACGTTTTAAAAACATAAACATTTATGATCATAAGGAACAGATTACATTAGCATGTTTCTATCTAACAGAAAATCAATTATAAGAGAGACCATTTAAGGCAGGAATATTTCATCTCTTAATAAAACATCTACATCTACGTCCTTTTCTTTCATCATTTCTTATGTTCACTTCTAATAAATGCCTTTTATCTAACATAAAAATTCTGTCTAGGTATTTGATTAATGTTCTCCAACGACGCGTTGTATAACTCTTCGTTAGTGAAGTTCATTTCGTGTAATGGATCATGCATTACAAAGTTGTGTCTATCCACACAAGTGTTACACGTCCCAGGTAAAGATATATTCTAGAGATAGTGTATATCTAACATATATATGTGTTTTATAAATATTTATAAAAAGTTTTCCTGAGGGACAATACCTAAGACTTTCGTATTAAAGTTGATCAGTTGTAAGTGATCAAGCATTACAAAGGTGTGTCCATTACCACAGGTGCTACTGATCCCGGGTAAAGGTATTTCATCATCTTTGTATCTTTAATCTTTCTAGTTATAGATGTTTCATCCCTGATTCCATCCTCACAATGGATGTATGTGGTTTGTGTTGTCTTAACATATCATTAGTCAGTTGAAGTGGAGAACATGTTCCACAGCCTAGCCACTCTACTCTGTCTTATACATGCTATTCAAGAGGTGTTACCGGATTCCGCCTATAAGTATTTACACCGGGGGTAACAAGTCCACTCCGGACGACTTCTTCTTTTTACTTTTGATGATTTGAAAAATTTATTAATCATATTTGGTTTTATGATGTCAATAAGATTGTTGGAAATTGTATATAATAATCTTTATCTGTCATTTGATGAAGTTTAATTCATCAAAGATAAAGTTTATGATCATTGATTGTTTATCTCTCGTTGTTACTGATGTAAGTTTTTTATCTAACAAAATACTTTCATTTGACTCATAAAGAATATTCTTAAGAAAAACGTAAATAATTTGTCATTAGTTCTCATCACACAAAATAAAAGTCTGTTTTTCAAAGTTTTCTCAGTGGATGATGCTAACATTTTGAAGAGTAGAAACTCATAACTTAGAATCCATGAACCTTGTGTTAATAATAATTACATTACTTTTCTCTAAACAATACTTTTTTTCAGTATGTAAAGCCCGGATGAAAAGCCTGCAAAATAGATACTGACGCAATTATCTTTATGTTATTGAAAACATTATTGATTTCTACATGTAAAACATTTATCTGCAAAATAGAAATCTTTATGTTAGATATGTTAATCTTAACGATATCACGTTACATATATTTCTGTACCTTGTGCTCCAGAAAAGTTATGAAATCTTATTTATTATCGTATCAAATGTTTAGCTTGCATACAATATCCCATGTATTTTCACTAGAAGTCCACAAGTAGAATATATTTTTGCCATATGTATTTAACGATAATCAGTGATAGGTTGTTAGAATAAGTAAATGTGTAATACATTACCAGGGTAGTAAATCCTTCGTCCATCACAATATACCGTAAGTGTGGTTGAGAGAGCAGAAGAGGGTTTTGAAATGGTTTGGTCACATGGAGAGAATGAGTGAGGAAAGATTGACAAAGAGGATATATGTGTCAGAGGTGGAGGGAACGAGGAGGGGAACAGGAGAAGTTGGAGGCTCACCCTAGCTGGGGTTTACATTGTTGAACAACGTAATGCTTTTTGGTCGGTTTAGGTTTCTTAATTGTTGACTACAGGGACGAGTTTATAAGGAAGTGAGGAATTTGGGAAGGGTTTATTGATGGTTGCCGGGAGTGTGGTGATGATGATGAAGGATCAGAGAAAATATATTATGTCGGACGGAAGTCAATAGATCCTGGTGCTCGACCCAGAACCTTGACTAATCGTCTATAAGAAAGTGGTTGTTTATGTTTGGCCAAGTCCCAGCTTGGCAGGGGATCTGGTCTTATGACACACTGTTAGCTGGCTTTATTTGTCATGTTTTTTTTTTCCTTGGACTGAACTGATAAGAACATTAAGAGTTAGAAATCTATCTAAACACACTTTGCCCTCATATGAATTTTATGTTTTGAATTTGTAAATGATTCCTAAAATGTACATAAGTCGATGTATCACTAGACTTGACATATCTTACAAGAAATCTATCTCTTCATTTTTGTCAATTCAACGAATTATGGCTCATGTCAGTGTGTCTGTCCCTCAGTATAGCAAGTCAAGCATTACTCCACCGTACAACAACTACAACATGGCTTGTGTCAGTGTGTCTGTCCCTCAGTATAGCAAGTCAAGCATTACTCCACCGTACAACAACTACAACATGGCTTGTGTCAGTGTGTCTGTCCCTCAGTATAGCAAGTCAAGCATTACTCCACCGTACAACAACTACAACATGGCTTGTGTCAGTGTGTCTGTCCCTCAGTATAGCAAGTCAAGCATTACTCCACCGTACAACAACTACAACATGGCTCATGTCAGTGTGTCTGTCCCTCAGTACAGCAAGTCAAGCATTACTCCACCGTACAACAACTACAAGGTCACAAATGAGGGGACAAATAACATATAGGTTGGGTCACGGAAAATGCCTAATGAGCTGAGGAAAAGGAAGGACATTACATACACTGGCTTTATCAGTGAATCATTTTGTGATGGTTGTGAAATATTGGTCATGTGTAGAAGATGGTCCTTGTACATGAATCATGCTATATATTAGTTTCACAATATGTTATAATGGTGTCTTTACCTGGTGAACTGATATGTGATACAATAAATGTGATCTGCCTTGTTCTATAATTCTCTTCAGAAAAATCTTTGAAACTTATATCCGATTTTTCGCACATGCAGTCAAATTGTGCTTACGAGTTTGATAGATTTTCCTGATATCTATATCTTTGATATCTATAAGAGACATTGATTACTAAAAGCAATTTCAGGATGGCAAAATCTGCTAACATTATCAACTGGTACGATGACGCAAGACGACTGCAGAAAGATGACCAGGGTCTCGTTGTACAGTGTACAATGGCCAGTGATATTCACTGTAGGTATACGCAAAATGATATACTGTGTGCACATAGCAGGCAAATTAGAGGATCATCATAAGATTTAGAAATAGCACTATCAAGGAAGGAGAAAGACGTAGGTGTAATTATTAGTCGAGATGTAAAGCCAATACATAAACATCATGAGCAATGTGTACTGCTCCTCCTCCTCTGGCTTTTTATTCTTACTGTCACATTTTAATATATATATAAATAATGGAAGGGCAAGTCACAGCCAAGACCAATTCAGTTACTCGTGGATTACTTGCCTTGCCGATGGTGACTTGTCACTCCAGGTGTAACTACTTACAGTTGGAGTCCGGTAACACCATTTCAATGGTATCATTTGAGAAACACAGTAAAGTGGCTGGACTGAAAAGCGTGTTCTGCACTTCAACTGACTAATTACATGATAAGGATAAGAAGGAAAAAATCGATTGTAAGGCTGGAATCAGGGATGAAACATCTATAACTAGAAAGGTTAAAGATACAAAGATGATGAAATACCTTTACCCGGGATCAGTAGCACCTGTGGCAATGGACACACCTTTGTAATGCTTGATCACTTACAACTGATCAACTTTAATATGAAAGTCTTAAGTACCGTCCAGCAGGGGAATATTATACAAATATTAACAGATAATATATCTATGTTAGACAGACGCCATATCTAGGAATTATCTCTACTTGGGACGTGTAACACCTGTGAGGATGGACACAACTTTGTAATGTTTGATCCATTACACGAAATAATGTCAACAACAGAGTTATACAACACGTTGTTGAAGATCATTCAGGAAACATCTATAGTTAATGATTATATTAGGTAGTACATGGCAGTTCTTCGAAGTAAACCAGAAAAATGATGCTGAGAGAAAAGGGACATAATAGGAAATAATTTGTTAAATGTCTAGAAACTTTGATCTTAAAGTAGTCGTCTTGTGTTGGGTCATCTTTTAGACACCAAGAGGAGAACATAGTCTGTGTTTTGTAATCATTAATAAATATATATTCTCAACACCTTTCATCACTTCTTCCAGACCTTAACGGATTTTGGCTGAACGATCTTGGCCGTGTGACGGCCACAAAATGCAGCACAATACACATTTATTACAAAAAAAAAGGAATTTATCACAACAGTCGTTATGTTTTTTACCGGAATCTTTAAGCTTTCAGTAGCATTTTTAAGTACATAACACATTTATCTGCCTCATTTACATGCATATAGATATATCTACAAGTGTATATGTACATGTTTTATATTATCTATCTGAATTTAAAGTTTATCATGATATCCGTGTAGACAAAATACTAATGGATACCACAAGATATGTACAGCTACTAAAAGATTATTCTGAACCTCTACCATGTTATGACACACTCGACCCTGGCCTCCTGACCTGCCAGGGCAATAATCTGTTACTGATAAAGAATTGATCATATTCTTAGTTGATAACCTAAACCTGCACCAGTGCGGTGGGAATGTCTAATACAGAGAGAGAGAGAGAGAGAGAGAGAGAGAGAGAGAGAGAGAGAGAGAGAGAGAGAGAGAGAGAGAGAGAGAGAGAGAGAGAGAGAGAGAGAGAGAGAGAGAGAGAGTATGTTAACCGACACACTCCAGTATTTCTGGAAGCGTCAGTCAGAAGTAAACGTGTTTTCGTCACACAAGACAACGTGATCCCAGAAGCCAGTATCTTTATCACAATATTCAGGTTCATATTGCCATCAGTTCAGTATACTAATATTAAACACAGACCACCACTACGCCATACCGTGTTTTGATGAGACCTGAGGTCAGGTTAGCCTAGCCCTAATTATTGGCATAATGATTCATCTCTGATGATGATGATGCGCCCCTCACTCACACTGTCCGAAAACACACTTCACTCCAAGGACTGACACAGCCACACACACACACACACACACACACACACACACACACACACACACACACACACCATTATATTTCCACTACAAGCTACATTACACTCTCCACTAGAGGCAATTCTGCCCAGTGTACACCCTCTACCGCATCCTGCCATCATCACTATTTTGATGTTTCATCTTCACTACACTAGTGCTTCAACTTCACTATGTTAATGTATCATCTAGGATATTAGACCAATAGGGAAACAAGAGTCGACTATATTTTTGTGTGGCTTCACTATATTTTTGCAAGTGCTGGTCTATGAAAGTTTACTTCGTCAAGTAAATTACTCATCTCACCAGATCGCAGAAATGACTCACGTCCGCGCTGCCCATCGGTACCCTGGCAAGGAATCCTTCCTTGAATTTTTCGAGGCTCACATCCAGCAAACCGGGGCTGTTAAAGATTGTATAAGCCGAACTGAGCTATATTTGCGATACTGTGAATTCTGCGAAGGGTTCGGGTACGAGAAAGCTGCCGTCCTGAACGTCGGCAGAACACTGGGACGGTGGGGCATCAAGGCAGATCGCAGACTTGGAGGACGCAACGGCCGCCACCAGGAGTACGCCTACACCAGAATTGCCTGGTTGTCCGGCAGTGAGGGCCTGGCCCAGGGAGGAAAGCGGTGCCTTCCAGAATGCCAAAGGCCTTCCAGGAAGAGATCACGTCTGGATATCGAACCCGTGCACGAGAGAGTAGTGGTGAAGATCCAGACTCGGCATCAAGATGATGATGACCTGTGCAAAGGCGGACCCAGCGAGGAAACTGGTGTAGTTGACACAGGAGCAGCCGCCATCCCCATCAATGTTTCTTTGGCTCCCACCAAACAACGGGGCAAAGTGATGCCTACCACTGAATTGGTGACCTTGATCCCCTACTTCTATGGGGATGAATCAGGCTTGGTGGATCCCGACGTACTCGTACTGGTCGTCGATGAAGACCCTGATGTGTCCGTCGCTGCGACAGAAGGATCAGCAGCACCTGCAGCAGCAGCCGACCCTAAAGCTGAAGCTGCCGTGTTGAAGATTAAAGTCCACACCACCAACATTCATCCCTGAAATTCCTTGAACCTTAAGTTCCCGTCCCTGAGATTGGAGAAGCTGCTCCTCCTCCAGCAGTCGACCCTGTTATACCCGGTCCTCAGAAGACATTTCCTATGGCAGAAGTTCTCATTCAGTTGCAAATTATTGACAAACTATTGTACGAATGAAGCGGTTACCATAAAGGATCAAATCGTTAGGAAAAGTTCCTAACATTTATGAGTCCCATCCACAGGGATGAAAAAAAGATAAGAAAAATACATCCATTCTGTTGCGTGCCATAAACATGGCACAAATGGACCCTAAGTCGAACTGCTGACCTCCTAGTGGTAGGGTCCGGGCAACTTTGAGGGAACATTAACCTTCAAAGGCTAACAGCAGTCGCACAAAAACAATAAAGATTAATCATTATTAGTCATTTACAATAATCATAGACGATGGTTATAGCCTCGCCCATTTATCATCTCATTCGCTGTGAACGAAATCATAGGCGACTCTGATTGCACCTACATCTATCAGTTTTCCTATTTATTCAACCATCTATCTATCTGTCTATCGTCCTTGTTTGAAGAATTTCTGTATCATGTAAATCTCAGCC
This sequence comes from Panulirus ornatus, assembly GCF_036320965.1. Taxonomy (NCBI): domain Eukaryota; kingdom Metazoa; phylum Arthropoda; class Malacostraca; order Decapoda; family Palinuridae; genus Panulirus; species Panulirus ornatus. The sequence goes on from NC_092293.1 coordinate 9,536,116, forward strand.
ATTGAAATGTCCTGAGATCAATGTCGTAGTGAACAAATGAATTCTAGATTGGACTGAAATAGCCCCGTTTTTGCACCTTCCTTCACCATTTGTCCACCATTTATTCCCCGTAAGGATTTACGAACTAACTT
>NC_092293.1:9536346-9585489 GCF_036320965.1 Panulirus ornatus
ACCAGCACATCACTTGTGTAATGTGATCGTTCACCAGCATATGATAATAGATGATAGTTAAGTTAATAGAGATAAAGGAGAGATATATTCTCAGATGATGTCTGCCACGACGGCAATATATTCACTATAACAATATAGCCATGATCATATAAGTGATATAACAATACAGTCAACGCAACAATAAGGAAACCTTCAAATTATATTCATCATGGCACTATAAGCACCTGACAATATTGATGCTGTGACAAAATAGTCTCGGATCATAGCAAACATATAGGCTCCAGGACAATATAGTGTCCATGACAAAATAGCGACCAAGACAAGATTTCTCATCAAGATATAGTCACCTTGACAGTATAGCTGATAAAACAATGAAACAACAATAAGAATATACCTGCTATAACAATATACCTACCATGAAAATGTAGGCAACATGACAAAATTGTCACAATGAAATATAATGGCCATTATAATTTAGTTACCATAATTATATATCAATCATGATAATATCATCAGGAGGCTGACATAAACACCATTACAGTATAAAAACCATAACACTATAATGATATGATAATATGACATCCATACACTTGCACTCACATTACCAAATATGCTGCCATGAAAATGTTATCGTGATCATATGATTAAAACTAAATGGTTGTTAATAACAAAATATATCCCAACGACAAAATTAACCATAGCAATATAGCCAGCAAGTAAATATAGCGAACAAGATAATGTAGTTAGGATGGCATTATATTGAAAATAACAATAGAGCCACCATGCCAATATCGTCACTATTACAATGTAGCTACCATGAAAATATAGTAACCTTGACAATGTAGCTACTACGGTAATACAATCCCATGGAACATATCCACAACAACAGTTTAGTTGTTAAGACACTATGTCATCCTGCTGATTATATTGTCATGATTGGTCAGTGATTATGGTAACTATATTGTAACGGCGATCATGATTGGTCAGTCATTATGGTAACTATATTGTAACGGCGATTATATTTTATTGTGATTGTTTTGTCATGTTGACTGCATTTTTAAGGTAGCAATATAGTTATGGTATGTACATTTTCATGGTTGTTGCTTTGTTCTATTGGCTGTACCGTCAAGTTGACTATATTGTAATGATAAGTCCTATATTGATCGCTATTTTGTCATGGAGACTATATTGTCCTGGAGGATATGATGCCGTAGTGAATATAATTCAAATGTCTCTTTATTATTGCGTTGACTATATTGTCATATCAATTATATAATCATGGTGGCTTATTGTTATGTTGAATATATTGTCATCGTGGCTATATTATCATATTGGCTAGATTGTTATGGCAAATATGTTGATATGGAGGCTATATTTTCATAATATTTACATAGTCATTGAAAGTTTATCCTCAAGGTGACTCTAATGTTATGGTGATTGATTTCCATCGTAACATTATAGTTATGGTGGATGTACTATAATGGTGGCTGTAATGTCGTTTGCTGAATTTTGAATGTTACTCTTTTGTGAAGATGGCTTAATTGTCAGTGTACCTATAGTGTCATGAGAAGCATATTTTCATGGTGGTAGTATTGTCCTTATGAATATAACATCATTATCTTCTCATTTTGGTTACAATGCTTTAAATATATATATATATATATATATATATATATATATATATATATATATATATATATATATATATATATATATATTTTTTTTTTTTTTTTTTTGCTTTCTCGCTGTCTCCCGCGTTTGCGAGGTAGCGCAAGGAAACAGACGAAAGAAATGGCCCAACCCACCCCCATACACATGTATATACATACGTCCACACACGCAAATATACATACCTACACAGCTTTCCATGGTTTACCCCAGACGCTTCACATGCCTTGATTCAATCCACTGACAGCACGTCAACCCCGGTATACCACATCGCTCCAATTCACTCTATTCCTTGCCCTCCTTTCACCCTCCTGCATGTTCAGGCCCCGATCACACAAAATCTTTTTCACTCCATCTTTCCACCTCCAATTTGGTCTCCCTCTTCTCCTCGTTCCATCCACCTCCGACACATATATCCTCTTGGTCAATCTTTCCTCACTCATTCTCTCAATGTGCCCAAACCATTTCAAAACACCCTCTTCTGCTCTCTCAACCACGCTCTTTATATTTCCACACATCTCTCTTACCCTTACGTTACTTACTCGATCAAACCACCTCACACCACACATTGTCCTCAAACATCTCATTTCCAGCACATCCATCCTCCTGCGCACAACTCTATCCATAGTCCACGCCTCGCAACCATACAACATTGTTGGAACCACTATTCCTTCAAACATACCCATTTTTGCTTTCCGAGATAATGTTCTCGACTTCCACACATTCTTCAAGGCTCCCAAAATTTTCGCCCCCTCCCCCACCCTATGATCCACTTCCGCTTCCATGGTTCCATCCGCTGCCAGATCCACTCCCAGATATCTAAAACACTTCACTTCCTCCAGTTTTTCTCCATTCAAACTCACCTCCCAATTGACTTGACCCTCAACCCTAGTGTACCTAATAACCTTGCTCTTATTCACATTTACTCTTAACTTTCTTCTTTCAGACACTTTACCAAACTCAGTCACCAGCTTCTGTAGTTTCTCACATGAATCAGCCACCAGCGCTGTATCATCAGCGAACAACAACTGACTCACTTCCCAAGCTCTCTCATCCCCAAAAGACTTCATACTTATATATATATATATATATATATATGTTGTATGGTTGCGAGGCGTGGGCTATGGGTAGAGATGTGCGCAGGAGGATGGATGTGCTGGAAATGAGATGTTTGAGGAAAATGTGTGGTGTGAGGTGGTTTGATCGAGTAAGTAACGTAAGGGTAAGAGAGATGTGTGGAAATAAAAAGAGCGTGGTTGAGAGAGCAGAAGAGGGTGTTTTGAAATGGTTTGGGCACATGGAGAGAATGAGTGAGGAAAGATTGACCAAGAGGATATATGTGTCGGAGGTGGAGGGAACGAGAAGAGGGAGACCAAATTGGAGGTGGAAAGATGGAGTGAAAAAGATTTTGTGTGATCGGGGCCTGAACATGCAGGAGGGTGAAAGGAGGGCAAGGAATAGAGTGAATTGGAGCGATGTGGTATACAGGGGTTGACGTGCTGTCAGTGGATTGAATCAAGGCATGTGAAGCGTCTGGGGTAAACCATGGAAAGCTGTGTAGGTATGTATATTTGCGTGTGTGGACGTGTGTATGTACATGTGTATGGGGGGGGGGTTGGGCCATTTCTTTCGTCTGTTTCCTTGCGCTACCTCGCAAACGCGGGAGACAGCGACAAAGTAAAAAAAAAAAAAAAAAAAAAAAATATATATATATATATATATATATATATATATATATATATATATATATATATATATATATATATATATATATATATATATATATATACATATATATATTCTGGGCCTTTGAGAGAATATCCTCACCTGGCCCCCTTCTCTATTCCTTCTTTTGGAAAATTAAAGAGAAAAAAAAGAGGGGAGGATTTCCAGCCCCCCGCTCCCTTCCCTTTTAGTCGCGTTCTACGACACGCATGGAATACGTGGGAAGTATCCTCTCTCCCCTATCCCCAGGGATATATATATATATATATATATATATATATATATATATATATATATATATATATATATATATATATATATATATATATATATATATATATATATTCTTTTTTTTTTTTTTTTGCTTTGCCGCTGTCTCCCGCGTTTGCGAGGTAGCGCAAGGAAACAGACGAAAGAAATGGCCCAACCCACCCCCATACACATGTATATACATACGGCCACACACGCAAATATACATACCTACACAGCTTTCCATGGTTACCTCAGACGCTTCACATGCCCCGATTCAATCCACTGACAGCACGTCAACCCCGGTATACCACATCGATCCAATTCACTCTATTCCTTGCCCTCCTTTCACCCTCCTGCATGTTCAGGCCCCGATCACACAAAATCTTTTTCACTCCATCTTTCCACCTCCAATTTGGTCTCCCACTTCTCCTCGTTCCCTCCACCTCCGACACATATATCCCTCTGGTCAATCTTTCCTCACTCATTCTCTCCATGTGCCCAAACCTCTTCAAAACACCCTCTTCTGCTCTCTCAACCACGCTCTTTTTATTTCCACACATCTCTCCCACCCTCACGTTACTCACTCGATCAAACCACCCCACACCACACATTGTCCTCAAATATCTCACCTCCAGCACATCCATCCTCCTGCGCACAACTCTATCCATAGCCCACGCCCCGCAACCACACAACATTGTTGGAAACACCATTCCTTCAAACACACCCACTTCTGCTTTCCGAGATAATGTTCTCGACTTCCACACATTCTTCAAGGCTCCCAGAATTTTCGCCCCCTCCCCCACCCCATGATCCACCTCCGCTTCCATGGTTCCATCCGCTGCCAGATCCACTCCCAGATATCTAAAACACTCCACCTCCTCCAGCTTTTCTCCATTCAAACTCACCTCCCAATTGACTTGACCCTCAACCCCACTGTACCCAACAACCTTGCTCTTATTCACATCCACTCCCAACTTTCTTCTTTCACACACTTTACCAAACTCAGTCACCAGCTTCTGCAGCCTCTCACATGAATCAGCCACCAGCGCTGTATCATCAGCGAACAACATATATATATATATATATATATATATATATATATATATATATATATATATAAATATATATATATATATATATATATATATATATATATATATATATATATATATATATATATATATATATATATATATATATATATATATATATATATATATATATATATATATATATATATATATATATATATATATATATATATATATATATATATATATATATATATATCTCGTCACCTTGGCTATATTGGCAAGGTGATCTTTTTATAGTTGCTATATTCTTATCTTTGTATATTTTATTTTGCATATTTTATTTAAGCGATACGTTATCATGATAACTATACTAATTAAGCTGACAACATATTATCATAGTGACTATTTTGTCATGGTGACTATTTCATCATGATGGTTATAATGTCATGGTGACTGTATTTTCACAGTAGCCTTTTTAATGGTGTTGATTTTGCCCTTAAGGATATATCATTATAGAAACGAAATTTTCATTTTGAATGAATTATCAGGTGACTACATTGTCATGTTATGCAATAATGTTATGGTTTCAGTAATGTCATGATGAATGTATCATTATGGTAGCTACATTGCAATGGGAGACATAGTGGCAGGGTGGTTACATTACAATGGAAACCATAGTGGCAGGGTGGCTATATTTTCATGGTGGGATCATTCTTTTACTCTTTTGTGAAGATTGCTTTATTGTCATTGTAGCTATAGTGTCATGTTGAATATATTTTCATAGTGGCAGTATTGTCATTATGAAAACATCGTCATGATGGCTATCATATCATTTTGGTTGCATTACTATGATGTATATAGTATCACTAATAATATCATTGTAGTGACATTACTATGATGTATATAATATCACCAGGCAACATTAGCACAGTAATCTTTTTTATAGTTGATATATTGTCATTTATTCAATCATGCATATTTTGTCATAAGCAATACATTATCCCGTAACTATATTATCAAGGTAACAATATCGTCATTTTGGCTATATTGTCATTATGAGTATAATTTTATAGTAGTTATATTGCCAAGATTATTATATTTTCATGATGAATATATTGTTATGGATTCAGTAGTCATGGTGAATGTATTATCATGGTGGCTATATTGCAATGGAACCCATAGTGGTAAGGTGACTACATTTTCATGGTGGGTATCATTTTGTCATGAAGATTAGATTGCATTTGTCACTATATTTTCATGTTGACTCTGTTGCCATGATGTGTATATTGTCATTTAATTTGTTGAATTGATTGCAATATTTTCATAGACTATGTATGGTCATTTCTATTTTGTCCTGGTGGTTGTATTGTTATCTTGATGGTATGGTCCTGGTGGCTATATTACCGTTAAGATTATATCATTATGGCAACTATGTTGTCCTGGTGGCTATATTGTTATGTGACTATATTGTCTTGTTGGCTATTTGTCATTTTTGTTTTATTAAAAGAAGGTGACTGCCTTTTCATGTTGGCTATATTGTCAAGGTAGGTACATTGTCATGGTACCTATATCGTTGTTGTGGTTATTTTTCTTTCTGGTGGTATATTGCCATGATAGCTACACTAACATATTAGGATACTTGCATGGTGATATATTGTCTTTGTTGCTAAACTGCTATTGTGGATATTTTGTCATGAAAATATTATTAAGATAGCTACATTGTCAATGTGACTATATTTTCTAGGTAGTTACAGTTTTGGTGACTATATTGGCGTGGTAGCTATCTTCTTATTTCAAATATAATGCCATCATATCTAAAGCATCATGTTTGCTACATCAACTTGGTGAAAATATTGCTATATTGAATTATGTCGTAGGGGATATGTTTTGTTGTTAGCTTCATTTTTATTGTCATTATAAGATCATGATAGCAATATATTTATGGTGGGTTATTTGGTTATGTGAGTATAACTATATAGATATCGTATCCTCCTGTCAATTGTATTGTCAATGTCTTTATAATGTAATGGTGTTTATCTCAACTTGGTGATTATATTATCATGATGGGTGTATGGTTATGGTAAATCTATTGTAATAGCGATTTTTCTTACTGTAATAATTTTGTCTTTCTGACTATATATTCATGGGAGCTATATTGTTATGGGAGATACATTTATATGGTTCGCATACAGTTATTTTGGCTATACTGTCAAGGTGACTATATTATAGTGATAAATCCTGTCTTGGTCGCTCTTTTGTCATTGAGACTATTTTGTTCTGAACGGTATATGTCTTTTAAAATCCAAAAAGTTAATATTTTGTCACAGTGGCTATAATGCCATAGTAAATAGAATTTCATGGTGTTTATTGTTGCTTTGACTATATTGCCATATACATCATATGATCTATATATATGATCACATCGTATGACTATATTGCCATACATATATTCATCCCCGGGGATAAGGGAAAAAGAATACTTCCCACGCATTCCTCACGTGTCGTAGAAGGCAACTAAAGGGGACGGGAGCGGGGGGCTAGAAACCCTCCCCTCCTTGTATTTTAACTTTCTAAAAGGGGAAACAGAAGAAGGAGTCACGCTGGGAGTGCTCATCCTCCTCAAAGGCTCAGATTGGGGTGTCTAAATGTGTGTGGATGTAACCAAGATGAGAAAAAAGGAGAGATAGTATGTTTGCGGAAAGGAACCTGGATGTTTTGGCTCTGAGTGAAACGAAGCTCAAGGGTAAAGGGGAAGAGTGGTTTGGGAATATCTTGGGAGTAAAGTCAGGGGTTAGTGAGAGGACAAGAGCAAGGGAAGGAGTAGCACTACTCCTGAATCAGGAGCTGTGGAAGTATGTGATAGAGTATAAGAAAGTAAATTCTAGATTGATATGGGTAAAACTGAAAGTTGATGGAGAGAGATGGGTGATTAGTGGTGCATATGCACCTGGGCATGAGAAAGATCATGAGAGGCAAGTGTTTTGGGAGCAGCTGAATGAGTGTGTTAGTGGTTTTGATGCACGAGACCGGGTTATAGTGATGTGTGATTTGAATGCAAAGGTGAGTAATGTGGCAGTTGAGGGAATAATTGGTATACATGGGGTGTTCAGTGTTGTAAATGGAAATGGTGAAGAGCTTGTATATTTATGTGCTGAAAAAGGATTGTTGATTGGGAATACCTGGTTTAAAAAGAGAGATATACATAATGAAACGTATGTAAGTAGGAGAGATGGCCAGAGAGCGTTATTGGATTACGTGTTAATTGATAGGCGCACGAAAGAGAGACTTTTGGATGTTAATATGCTGAGAGGTGCAACTGGAGGGATGTTTGATCATTATCTTGTGGAGGCGAAGGTGAAGATTTCTAGAGGTTTTCAGAAAAGAAGAGAGAATGTTGGGGTGAAGAGAGTAGTGAGAGTAAGTGAGCTTGGGAAGGAGCCTTGTGTGAGGAAGTACCAGGAGAGGCTGAGTACAGAATGGAAAAAGGTGAGAACAAAGGAGGTAAGGGTAGTGGGGGAGGAATGGGGTGTATTTAGGGAAGCAGTGATGGCTTGCGCAAAAGATGCTTGTGGCATGAGGAGCGTGGGAGGTGGGCAGATTAGAAAGGGTAGTGAGTGGTGGGATGAAGAAGTAAGATTGTTAGTGAAAGAGAAGAGAGAGGGGTTTGGACGACTTTTGCAGGGAAATAATGCAAATGAGTGGGAGATGTATAAAAGAAAGAGGCAGGAGGTCAAGAGAAAGGTGCAATAGGTGAAAAAGAGGGCAAATGAGAGTTCGGGTGAGAGAGTATCATTAAATTTTAGGGAGAATAAAAAGATGTTTTTGAAGGAGGTAAATAAAGTGCGCAAGACAAGGAAACAAATGGGAAGTTCAGTGAAGGGGGCTATTGGGGAGGTGATAACAAGTAGTGGTGATGTGAGAAGGAGATGGAGTGAGTATTTTGAATGTTTGTTGAATGTGTTTGATGATAGAGTGGCAGATATAGGATGTTCTGGTCGAAGTGGTGTGCAAAGTGAGACGGTAATGTCATGTTATCTGTATTGTCACTGTGGTTGTATTGTCATCGTGGCTATACAGTCATGTTAGCTATATTGTCATTAAGATTACATTGTTATGGTAACTATATTGCCATGGTGGCTGCATATTTTCATAGTAGGATGATTGTATTATGGCGATTGTATTGCATTTCTGAGTATATTGTCATGGTGACTGTGTTGCCATAATATCTATATTGTCATTTAATTTGTTGAATTGATGGAAATATTGTGTAAGAAACGGTACTGTCATGTTATCTGTATTGTCATGGTGGTTGTATTGTCATTGTGACTATATAGTCATGTTAGCTATATTGTCATTAACATTACATTGTTATGGTAACTGTATAGCCTTTGTGACTGTATTGTTAGGTCACTATATTGCCATGATGGCTATTTGCCATTTTGTTATATAACAAGGAGGTGACTGTCTTTTCATGTTGACAATATTGTCAGAATAGCTATATTGTCGAGTAGTAGGTATATATATTTCTATTCTGGCGTTATATTATAATGATGGCAATAATAACGTTTTGGAGATATAGTGTCTTGGCAGCTGAACTCTTATTGTAGATATTTTTCAATTCAAATATTTTATCATGGTAGGTATATAGTCAAGGTTACTATATTTTCATGGTAGCTACATTGTCATGGTGAAGACATTGGCATGGTGGCTGTATTGTTATTTTCAATATAATGCCGTCCTGGCTACATTATCTTGGTCGCTATATCAACTTGATGGTTATATTGCTATGGTTAATTTTGTCGTTCGGGATATATTTTGTTATTAGCTACAATATTGTTGTGATTATATTATCATGATAATAATATTTTCATGGCGGCTTATTTGGTATTGTAAGTGTAAGTGAATGAATATCATCTCATCATGTCACTTAAATTGTCATGGTTTTTACACTGTGATATTGTTTATGTCAACCTGCTGATTATATAATCATGATTGGTGTATGATTATGGTAACTATATTGTAATGCCGTTTTATTCATTGTGATAATTTTGTAATGTTGACTACAATCACATGACAGCTATAAAGTTATGACTATATTATAATGATAAATCCTGTCTGAGTCACTGTTTTTTCACAGAGATTATATTGTCCTGGAGTCTATATGTTTCCTATGATCCGAAAGCGACTATTTATTTACACTATCTATACTGTCAGGTGGTTATATTGCCTTTGTTAATATAAGTTGAATGTTTCTATATTTTTGCTTTGACTATATTGTCATATCAGTTATATGATCATGGTAGCTTTATTGTCATAGTGAATACATTGTCGACGTGACTATATTATCATAATGGCTAAATTGTCATAGCTAATATATTGACATGGTGGCAATATTTTCATGATATCTATAAAGTCTGTAAATTACTCTCAACGCGTTTCTAATGTCCTGGCGATTGATTTATATCGTGACTTTATTGTCAAGATGGCTGTATTGTCATGGTGGCTATATTGTCGTTTGCTGTATTTTCAATTTTACGCTTTTGTGAAGATAGCTTTACTGTCAGTGTAGCTATAGTGTCATGGAGAATATATATACATAGTGGCAGTATTGTCATTATGAACATGTTGTCATTTTGACTATCTTCTTATTTTCGTTACAGTACTATCGTGTATATATCGTCACCTTGGCTATATTAGCAATGTGATATTTTTTATAGGTGCTATATTGTCATTTTTTAATCATGCATATTTTGTCATAAGTGATACATTATCATGATAAATATAATATTCCGGTGACTATATATTGGCCTTGTGACTATATTGTTATTATGACTATAATGTCACGTTGGATATCTTGCCAAGATAACTATATTGTATTATCTATTCATAAATCTCTAAATTCTAATAACCCAAAATATTTAGAGTAGATAGGGTAGAAACTGATGGAAGCCATTTCTAACATTCTTGCATAACCTGACCTCTCGCCTTCCCAAAACATAGCCATCCCAGCTTGGATATTGTACTGCTTTGGTCGTCAACTAATTTGAAAAGGAAGACATTTAATGGAGAAATTACTGAGGTAATCTCCAAAGATGATTACTGGACTGAGAAACAAATTCAGAGAGCAGATTAAACTACTTAAATCCATTCAGCTTTAGGTAAAAGAAGTTTAAGAGATCCTATATAGGTATATGAAGTTATAGTAATGGCATCCCTTTAAGCTTGATATTTTTACTTCCTGTAACTAGTTCCAACAATTAAAACAATATTCAGCATTGTGATTTAAGTGACTGAATTTAGGATGCATCTGCATCTGTCAAAAATTGTATCTAGCAAATACTTCAACTTTCAACTGACCCATTCTATCTTTTTTATTCATTTCACCTCAGTTTTATCATCCTCCTGTTACTGTTTAATATCAACAGTAGCCCGTCTACGTAGTTGGGGCTCTGAAGCAAAGGAAACTTTTTCTAGCCTAGGTTAGGTTAGCATCTAAACCAAACCTAAATGACCTTACCTTAGAAATATGTTCAGACAGTAACTTCTGAAAATATTTCTTAAGGTAAGGTCGTGAGGATTAGTTTAGGTGCTAACTAAACCTTGGCTAGAAAATGTTTGCTTTAAAGCCACAACTACTTGAAAGGCCTACTTTAAGTGGTGATAATGAAATTGATTTGCTCCAGTGTGCTCCTCCGTCCGTTTGTTTTATGTTCATCTAAAGATGCATACATTCAGTTTTTGATGTAGATTGATTTCCTATCTTAGTTTCGTCTAAGGATTTCTACATCTTCAGTTCAGCACACCATTGTGGTAATGAAGGGAAAGTCACCACATTCATAAGTCGAATGCACGTAGCTTATCGCACCTCGTTAGAAAGAAAACTTACCTGTATTTGAATTAATGAACGGGCAAAGAGAAGACTAAATTTTAAGACATATGTATAATGCAACTATATAATTTATATTATATACATTACCACATTTCCTGCACTTTCCATCACAAATTTGCTGAGGTCATAACCTTGTAGTTACCATTACCTTACAACCTTAAGGATGGTGGTCTACAACACCTCTAGATTGATGGAGAAAACGAAAAGTTTCGTTTTACTATCAAGACCACAGAAATACGGTAATTCCACTTCACTACCACTAACTACTAGTTATTTTACTTGTTGATTTTCACGGCTAAGATTTTCATCCTCTGAGCGAAGCCACACAATAATCGTCCTTATCTACTCTGAGCATTGGATAGCCTCCTGATGATCAAGATTGCTGTTTTGGTTGTCCGTTTCCCTTGTTACTGGTGCGCCTCACTGCACACCTTACATGAGTGCCTTCCACAGTATTAGGGACAGCTGCTGGGCCTCACTGTAGCTACTTCTGGGACGGTTGCCAATCTTCCCCGTATTCCCTCATGACCACAGCGCCAAACCGACTCCCGCCATCAGGCCGAAACGCACAAACATTTCTGACAAAATTGAGACAACCACTTTCACGTCAGTTTTGACACCAAGTGAATTTATACGACAATTACGCTCAAGATGCTTGGTTTTTCGTTCATGGATTGAACAGAAGCAACCAACGATGGTTGCTACTGCCCAATCCATGAAGTCCCCCCCACCACGGAAAGGTAACCAAGCTTCGGGGGGGATGGGTGTTTACCCTGACGCCAACGGAGAAAATCAATATTAGTGCAGAGATCTTTTCCTCGGTAAAGAAAGTGTAGCCGGACTCCGCCCTCATGAGGTTACTGCACGACAGCAAAGATCACCCTTTGGTAGGCTGTGCTATAGGCAGCACAGCTCCGTCAAAGATCTCACTCCATAAGTGAACTTATATAGATTCCTTTTTTAACATTTTGTCTTGTCTATAAGGAACTGATCAGTTCTTCTCCAGTGAAAGCAAAAAATCATCGAGAAATTCATTTGCCTCCTCAATATCAGGATCTTGTGGCTCTGTGTGGGGGACGGGGCTGGTGGGCTGTGTGTCTGACTGTGTCTGGAGAGCGGGGCTGGTGGTCTCTGTGACTGGCTGTGTCTGGAGAGCGGGGCTGGTGGTCTCTGTGACTGGCTGTGTCTGGGAAGCGGGGCTGGTGGTCTCTGTGACTGGCTGTGTCTGGGGAGCGGGGCTGGTGGTCTCTGTGACTTGCTGTGTCTGGGAAGCGGGGCTGGTGGTCTCTGTGGCTGGCTGTGTCTGGAGATCAGGGGAAGTCTTAGGTATAAATTTCAATATACTGTGAGCGATATCGTCTCTCAACCGATTCCTCTCGATCTTCTCTTGCACGGCCTTCATGATACGTTTGGGCGGCTTTCTCCATTTTCTTTGCATTTCAGTTGGTGATCCTGCGCCATCGAGCCACATGATACCAGAATAGTATCGTTCCTGTTTGCCAACGGGTCCAATCTTGGTGTCACACATGATGCCGAGTGAACCCAAATGGCGGCCGATGTTTACGTTGGAAGCCACGGGCTCGTTATGTATCTTGCAGTAACTTTCATACCGTTGCTGCAGCTCTTTCCTGCTGATAAGGTACCGCTTCATAGTAATAGTCTTTCCCTTCATTTGAACGAAGGTATTCATGAAACTAACAAAGGAAGCCTTTCCTTTGTAATCCCGTTTGTAGTAACAGAAAGCCATTGAAGACGTGGATTGGGTCAGGCGAAGTTACACAGACTAACAAGATAGTCCTCTAACCAGTGGTCCTGTATCAGCACTGAACTCGAGATACGTCAGAACGACAATTTCAACCCAGGGCTGGAGGGCCAATTGATGATATTCTCACGTCTTGCTCAACCAAGTAACCTCGGTTAGACCTTGTTTATATTCAAATACAGTAAAGTTAATATAGTGAAGCTTGATGATTCTATTCATATGTAAGTTGCAATGTAGTTTGTGTGTATATATATATATATATATATATATATATATATATATATATATATATATATATATATATATATATATATATATATATATATATATATATATACATATATTCAATAACGGATGGAACTTGGCTCCTAAGGTGATTTTGTTGTTGGAGTGGGAGCTCCAGCCATTCTGTCCACCTTTTCCCTTTCTAGACATGTGGTGGTGCATTGGGTAGTGTGGCAACCTTCGTCTTCATCTTTTTGGGTGCAGGCTTTCATACCTCGTGGAGTAGTTGTGGGGTTTGCTTCTTTGCTGCACCCGACATAGCCATCTGGGCGTACCTGTCTACCTGGGCTGGTGGGTCAGCCAGCATAGCTACACGCTCACTCGATACCTGGGCTGGTGGACGAGCAGCCTTCCTTTCTTCCATGGCTACAGTCTGCCTAACGACCTTGGGTTGTGGAGCAGCCATCCTTACTACCACCCAGGTTGGTTGGGTAGCCTTCTTTCGTTTCTTTGCTACACCCTTCTGGTTGGGCTGGTTGGGCAACTTTCTTTTTCCTCTTCTTCGATACAACCTGCCAACCGAATTCGTCTGCTAGTGGGTCCGTTTCTTTCATGGATACAGCCTCTGTAGCCACTTGGGCTAGCCGGTCAACCTTCGGTTGTAGGTAAAAGTATATATATAGAATAATGTGGTTATCATCAGCAGCCAGAGGCCATTCCTCCCTCCTTGCCTGCAGAGTTCTTGATTTTCTGGAAAGTTCTACGAGATTCTGGTAAGATAAATACCATTGAGAGGACGTTGTTAGGGGACAGTCAGGTTCAGTTTAGAGTTGGTTGTGGGATGGTCCTTTTACTGTGTCGTATCAGCCAGATGGGTATTTCTTTTCACAGTTTTCGTTAAAGTTTGTTTTCTAGAAGCATAATCTAGAGCACTATTTTCCATATGTTTATCATTTTTGTTGTTATAGTTTGATTATGATCATTAGTTTTGTTATTGTTGACTTTCAGATATTTGATGTTATGTTTGTGATTCCCGTGGAAGTGTCTGACATCTTGCTAGAAGACTTTCTGGTCACAATATTTCTGCACTGGGGAGTTGATCGTATTCTTTTATTGCAGGTTTTGTTATTATCTTGCTTTACATTAAGATCTACTGGAGGTTTTCCCAATGCTGGTTGAACATATGTCCAGCAACAGGAGATGGCGTAAGATACAGTATTGATGAAACTTATCTATCAATATACCTATCTTAATATCGCTCTGTCAGTCTATCAATCTAACTATCTATCTATCTATATATCTATATTTATCTGAAAGTCAACAATAATAGAATCATTGATATATGAAGTATAACAACGTCCTCTCAATGGCAATTATCTCACCAGAATCTTCTAGAACCTTCCAGAAAACTATGAACTCTGCAGGCAAGGAGGAAGGAATGGTCTCCGGCTATTGATAAAACCATATTATTCCATATATATGTTTATATATACATATTTATGTATATATATATGAATGTATATATAACGTACAGAATAATGTCGCCATCATCAGTATCGAAGAAAACTGAAAAGATGAGGTCCCACCGAGATTCGAACTCGGATTGCTGGATTTAGAGTCCAGAGTGCTAACCCTTACACCATGGGACCTGATAAGAAAAGATGTGATTTCATCTAAATGTTTTACATATAATCAACCAGAGGCCATTCCTCCCTCCCTGCCTGCAGGGTTCAAGGTTTTCTAGAAGGTTCTCGAAGATTCTGGGTAGGAACTGCCATTGAGAGGACGTAGTTATACGTATCATTAATGATATTGTTGTTGACTTTCTGATTTAGAAAGGTAGATAGATAGATAGATAGATAGATAGGTAAAAAACAGATAATAGATAGATTGATAGATACGTAAGGCTGTATATATCAACTTTCACAGAAATCATTGATATCTGCGTTATTCTGCAAGAAATACATGTACATGGATGTAGTGATAATATGGGTTAGGTATAAGACCAGTCGTGTTGACATTGTAGTGAATGTGACCATTGACTTCAACCTTAATAGTGTAGTGAAGATAAAGTTGTAGTGAAGATAAATCTTGAAGTTACTCATAAGGTTGTTGTGAGTACAAGGATGCATCGTAAATGAGTACTTCCTACCTGAAAGTCAACAATTACAAAATTGATCAAGTATAACAACATCCTCGGACAACCAACTACAAACACCAACCATAGAGTGAACCTGACTGTCATCTAACGACGACCTCTCAAAGGTAATGATCTTACCAGAATCTTCGAGAACCTTCTAGAAAACCTTGAACCCTGCAGGCAGGGAGGGAGGAATGGCCTCTGGTTGATTATATGTAAAACATTTAGATGAAATCACATCTTTTCTTATCAGGTCCCATGGTGTAAGGGTTAGCACTCTGGACTCTAAATCCAGCAATCCGAGTTCGAATCTCGGTGGGACCTCATCTTTTCAGTTTTCTTCGATACTGATAATGGCCGCATTATTCTGTACGTTATATATACATTCATATATATACATAAATATGTATATATAAACATATATATGGAATAATATGGTTTTATCAATAGCCGGAGACCATTCCTCCCTCCTTGCCTGCAGAGTTCATAGTTTTCTGGAAGGTTCTAGAAGATTCTGGTGAGATAATTGCCATTGAGAGGACGTTGTTATACTTCATATATCAATGATTTCATTATTGTTGACTTTCAGATAAAGATAGATAGATAGATACATAGTTAGACTGATAGATTGATAGAGCGATATTTAGATAGGTATATAGATAGATAAGCTTCATCAATACTGTATCTTACGCCATCTCCTGTTGCTGGTCATATGTTCAACCAGCATTGGGAAAACCTCCAGTAGACCTTAATGTAAAGCAAGATAATAACAAAACCTGCAATAAAAGAATACGATCAACTCCCCAGTGCAGAAATATTGTGACCAGAAAGTCTTCTAGCAAGATGTCAGACGCTTCCACGGGAATCACAAACATAACATCAAATATCTGAAAGTCAACAATAACAAAACTAATGATGATAATCAAACTATAACAACAAAAATGATAAACATATGGAAAATAGTGCTCTAGATTATGCTTCTAGAAAACAAACTTTAACGAAAACTGTGAAAAGAAATACCCATCTGGCTGATACGACACAGTAAAAGGACCATCCCACAACCAACTCTAAACTGAACCTGACTGTCCCCTAACAACGTCCTCTCAATGGTATTTATCTTACCAGAATCTCGTAGAACTTTCCAGAAAATCAAGAACTCTGCAGGCAAGGAGGGAGGAATGGCCTCTGGCTGCTGATGATAACCACATTATTCTATATATATACTTTTACCTACAACCGAAGGTTGACTGGCCAGCCCAAGTGGCTCTGTACAGAGGTTGTATCCATGAAAGAAACGGACCCACCAGCAGACGAATTCGGTTGGCAGGTTGTATCGAAGAAGGGGAAAAAGAAGGTTGCCCAACCTGCCCAACCAGAAGGGTGTAGCAAAGGAACGAAAGAAGGCTGCCCAACCAACCTGGGTGGTAGTAAGGATTGCTGCTCCACAACCCCAGGTCGTTAGGCAGACTGTAGCCATGGAAGAAAGGAAGGCTGCTCGTCCACCAGCCCAGGTATCGAGTGAGTGTGTAGCTATGCTGGCTGACCAACCAGCCCGGGTAGATAGCTACGCCCAGATGGCTATGTCGGGTGCAGCAAAGAAGCAAACCCCACAACTTCTCCACGAGGTTTGCAAGCCTGCACCCAAAAAGATGAAGACGAAGGTTGCCACACTACCCAATGCACCACAACATGTCTAGAAAGGGAAAAGTTGGACAGAATGGCTGGATGTCCCACTCCAACAACAAAATCACCTTAGGAGCCAAGTTCCATCCATTATTGAAAATATATATATATATATATATATATATATATATATATATATATATATATATATATATATATATATATATATATAGATATATGTATATATATATATATATATATATATATATATATATATATATATATATATATATATATATATATATATATATATATATATATATATATACATATATATATATATATATATATATATATATATATATATATATATATATATATATATATATATATATGTATATATATATATATATATATATATATATATATATATATATATATATATAGATATATATATATATATATATATATATATATATATATATATATATATATATATATATATATATATATATATATATATATATATATATATATATATATATATACATATATATATATATATATATATATATATATATATATATATATATATATATATATATATATATATATATATATATATATATATATCTATATATATATATATATATATATATATATATATATATATATATATATATATATATATATATATATATATGTATATATATATATATCCTTCTTTATGTTTACTTTCGATAATGAAGAACAGAAGAAAGAGCCAAGCAATATAGATTTCGTCAAAGACATCTCTCTTTTCTAAACGCTGCCTCGCAAAGATTTTCATTAATTCAAATTGAAGAAACAGACGTATATTCTATTGTCTGGTTAGCTCAGTGGTAGAGCGTGAGTCTGACACACTCAATGTCGTGGGTTCGAGACCCACACCAGACATAATTTTTGTCTTTATCTTTTTTCATTTTGTCCGCATCACATGTGTGCAACATTCAGTATGTTCGTCCAACGTTGTAGTAAAGATCTTCACAATAAATTGGGGTTTTCGACCTTATCTGAAAGGGTCAGGTACACCAAGACGTCCTTGAAGTCTTCCAGAAGCTTCTGGCGATCCTCCTCCAACTGCTGGGCACATCAGAGTTAACATGGGCCGGACATCGGTTGTGGAACGACTTAATCTGCTTCCGGTAGTTAGCAGTGATGATAATGAGGGCTCTGACCTCATACCAGGTCAACTTAGTTCCAGTCTATTGCTTAGTTCCAGTCTATTGCTTAGTTCCAGTCTATTGCTTAGTTCCAGTCTATTGCAACGACAATAAAAAAGTAAAACTCATTTCTTCGTGGAAAATTAAGAGGAAAACACGACAGCAACATGGAGATTTACCCTGTGGTTATTTTGCCGGCTAGTCGGCAACGGTCGGTCAAACACTATTTTGCCGTGGTAATCTCAGTGCTTCATATAATACTATGTCACAAAATATGTTCTTGGGGGCGTAGCTCAGTGGTAGAGCACTCGCTTGGCATGCGAGAGGTCCCGGGTTCAAACCCCGGCGCCTCCATTTTTGTTATGTGGAAAATTCATTTTCAGTCTCGTATATATATATATATATATATATATATATATATATATATATATATATATATATATATATATATATATATATATCGTCCGATCAGGGAAGTTAAGCAACGTTGGGTCTGGTTAGTACTTGGATGGGTGACCGTCTGGGAACACCAGATGCTGTTATCCCTGGGGATAGGGAAGAAAGTATACTTGCCTCGTATTCCCTGCGTGTCGTACAAGGCGACTAAAAGGGGAGGGAGCAGAAGGCCGGAAATCCTTTACTCTCATTTTCAATTTTCCAAAAGACGGAACAGAGAAGATATAAAGATATTGTAAAGATGTAACTAATAT
The DNA here is from genome assembly GCF_036320965.1 of Panulirus ornatus. Taxonomy (NCBI): domain Eukaryota; kingdom Metazoa; phylum Arthropoda; class Malacostraca; order Decapoda; family Palinuridae; genus Panulirus; species Panulirus ornatus. The sequence goes on from NC_092293.1 coordinate 9,555,577, forward strand.
AAGATATAAGAATGAATGGAAGACACGAATGTAGCTGAAACAAGGAGTAATGAAGATTAAGGGGCAATGAAAATTATTCTGTGGTGAAGATGAATGTTAATGTTGAGATTTTGTATTGAACATCAAGAAGTAATGATAATGATGAGAGTGTAGTGACGATGAGGGTTTAGTTAGGGAGTGGTGACAATTGCCTTTACAATGATAATAAGGAGGTAACACAATGAGGAACACAAACTTTCCAAAGCTACGTTCAAGTCAGACTTTGAACTAAGTTCGATAAACAGAAGGATGATGTTAAGATGAGAGTGTAGTGAAGAAGAGTATAGTGATGATAAGGATATTGTCAAGATAGGTTGTGGTGAAGATACGAATGTAGTGAAGATACGAATGTAGTAGAGATAAGGGTTATCAAAGAGTAAAGTTTATTCAGAATGATTATGTAGTGAAGATAAGAACTATTTCCAGTGAACATCAGGGAGTACAATGATGATGGTATGGTAGAAATAACGGTGTAGTGCAGAAGAGGGTATATTGAAGATATAATTAAGTGAAAATAAGCTAGTAGTGAAGATTCATGTTAGTGAATATGAGGTTGTAATGAACTTAACCTTATTGACCTGATCCCCCAAATCCTCCAAACTCCGTTCAAGGGCCGATCCAAAACCAATCAAAAAGGCTATTTCTCTGTGTATTGTTAGTGGTGGTGGTGGTGTGTAGGTGTGTGTAATCATCTATTTGCACCTTATTAGGAGGGAGTTTTACACTCGTGGGCCCCCGTGTAAGTACGTTGTTTGTGTAAGCGGGTAAAATCTAAAGCCTTCCTTGAAACCAGCTTAGTCAAGATAAGGTCATATGAAGATGAGGTTGTAGTGAAGATTATAATAAGCCTTGCATAGTGAGGATAAAGGGATTAAATAGAGGAGATGTAGTAAAAAAGATTATAGTGAACACAAAAGGATTCAAGCTAAGTGCAGGCTCGGCCTACGGCCTTGAACTTATATTTTAGGTCAAAGGCATGACCAGTACACCCCGGCCAGCCTTAAAGTTTATCCGTACTCACACACACACACAAACACACACACACACATAAGTATATATATATATATATATATATATATATATATATATATATATATATATATATATATATATATATATATATATATATATATACATATATATATATGTATATATATGTGTGTGTGTGTGTGTATATTTACACTGTACCAGAAGCGTTAACAAAAGCTCATTTGGTGAAATCGTGTTTCCTCACATTAAATGTTATCCCAGATATCAAAAATTCTTCTCTTTGGTCTTTCATTTTCTATGTTTTCCACTTGACTTTCTTCAATCGAAGTGATTTACCGTTCATGTTTTAGATTAAACTATATTTGTCAATTGACCAATTCCCTCTCCCATCTCATCATGACGCTTCTTATTGTTCTTTGATTTGAATCTTCAGTTTTCACCTCTCCTTCAACATGATAACCTCTGAATATGTGAGTGTGTAATTACCTATTTTTACCGTGTGAGGAGAGAGTTCTACACTCGCCAGGCCAAATCTCTAGAACATTCTGCACTATTATACAACTTGTAAGATTTATGTATGGTGTCTGCCTTAACCATGACCTCATTCTTCTTATTCCATTCATCAACCACTCTTATATAAACTTTAAAATTACTTCTCTGAATATATTTGAACAATATTGCCCTAATTTCATGCTATGTTCTCTAGTTTTGTGTGTGTGTGTGTTTTCAGAAAGTAACTGTGTACTATTCAACAATGATTTCCCCAAAGCCATTTACCTCATATCCTTTTATTTCGATGCTTGAAAATGGCTAAATTTTCGTCAAAGTGGTTCTTGTCTTATTAGTACTTATAATGATTTATTGATTCAAAAAGTATTGGTATTTCGAAACTATTTAGATCCTTCAACATCTCTAGCCATCTTCACTACACTATCAACACCACTAGCCATCTTAACTATTTCTTCGACACCTTTAGATTTCATCAAATAATGATCGCAACAAAACTAAATGAATCCGTCTACATATCCGGATTTGTATGGGATTTAATCTGGATAGATCTGGTTATGTGACGTCACATAACCTAGGGGTATATAAGGCCGGCGGCGAGAGAAGTGTAATCATTTGAGGATGGGACTCCGTACTGACAACATCTCCTCTCACACTCTCCGGCAAGAAGAAAATTTGGTAAGTGCACCTCAGGCCGGAATCAAAATGAGCGTTCCAGTTGTAAAGTTGACCCAGAAGGATGTGAATGACCTGGTGGTTATGAGAGAGGTGGGTCGGGGAGGCAACGCCAAGATTGAAACGGTGTTGTTCCGTGGATCGTGTTGCGTCATCAAAACCCTTCTGGACGGAGTGAGTTCGAAAAGTCTTATGGATGAAGCCGACATTCACAGGAGACTGGCTGGGGCTGGAGGAGCCCCTCTCCTTCGAGCAGTGTGTCGCAACCCCCCACTGATCATCTTAAGCCACACTGGCCAGCCTTATGATAAGTACATGAGAACATGTCGGTCGGACGAGGAACTGGTCGAGTCCGCCATCATGGTCGCTCGTCGGCTGATGGAAATCCATAAGAAAAACATTGTCCATAATGACGTCAAGGTCGAGAATGTGACCGTGACGATGGGTGAGAAGCCAGAGTTTCACATCATCGACTTCGGCTTGAGCGTTAAGAAGGGAAGCTGCGTTGAGTACAATGTTCCTGACCTGTGGTTGGCCCCTGAGGTCAGGGAGCGCAAGCCGGTCTCCCCAGCCAGTGACGTCTTCTCTTTTGGGCATCTAATGAGGCACGTGTCCATCCTGGTCAGGAAGCAGGGTGTGCGGGAAAGCCTCCAGGATCTTTACCAAACAGCGACCCACAGCGACCCCTCAGAGAGACCAGCTCTGCCACTTATTATTGGTGAGCTGAAGAAGGTGATGAGGTCAGTCCGCCGGAGGCGTAGCAGAGGAGGGGGCCAACGGAACCAGAGGAAGGGCAGGAAATGAGGTGCCCTTCCTCAACTATCTACCTCACAATAACAACTTTGTTTCAGAGGAAATTATTATCTTTACATAGCTTAAAGCGGGATAGACCTTTATTTTAAAGGAAATTAAAATATTTATTTAAAACGGGAAAAAATTATGGAACTCGACATGCAACCACCTCCTCGTGGTGAGTTCTGGGTGATAAGAGATCAAACATCTCTTATCAGCTAAGAGTTGCATACAAACGTATTTCCTGATAAGTAAAAGACAACTGGATAATGTTCTTATGATCTTAGATGTTCTTAGAGTTTGGCTAGTATTATCTTGGAGGTCTTCTATCCCCTACAGCTCGGGCTGGGCCCAGACTGTATCATGGACAACGATAAATGGTCTTAGACGAGCTATCATGGACAGCGATAAATGATTTAGCCTAACTATTATGGACAACGATAAGTGATCTTAGCTTAACCATCATGGACAACGCTGAATTATCTTAGCATAGCCGTCATGCAAAATGATAAATGATCTTAGCCTTACTATCATGGACAACGATAGATAATCTTAGCCTTGCCATCAAGGCCCATTTTCAGTCGTCCATCATAAATTTGCATGTTATTCTAATATCATTAGTAGTTTGAACCTTATAAAAGACTGACTTGGTCCAGTTGTATGTTTTCATACAAGAACAAATTGAAGTGTCCCAAGCATTTTGAAATGGCATTTGTACTACTTAACTCTCGATGTTAGTGAAAACATGTGAGATAACAACGACTGAGCAGCTTTCCTGTGTGCTGTGAATTTATTACCTTCCTTTTTCCTCTCTCTCTCTCTCTCTCTCTCTCTCTCTCTCTCTCTCTCTCTCTCTCTCTCTCTCTCTCTCTCTCTCTCATCAAAATATTCGAAATTATGAAATTCAATGTAGCCAAACTTCTGAATTACTTGTTTGTCTTGTAAAGTTGATCGTAGGTTTTTTTTTATATATATATATATATATATATATATATATATATATATATATATATATATATATATATATATATATTCTATTTATTCATTTTGCTTTATCGCTGTCTCCCGCGTTAGCGAGGTAGCGCAAGGAAACAGACGAAAGAATGGCCCAACCCACCCACATACACATGTGTATACATAAACGTCCACACACAGTACATATACATATCTACACATCTCAATGTATACATATATATACACACACAGACATATATATATATACCCATGTACATAATTCATACTGTCTGCCTTTATTCATTCCCATCGCCACTCCGCCACACATGGAATAACAACACCCTCCCCCCTCATGTGTGCGAGGTAGCGCTAGAAAAAGACAACAAAGGCCCCATTCGTTCACACTCAGTCTCTAGCTGTCATGTAATAATGCACATACATACATACATATATATATATATATATATATATATATATATATATATATATATATATATATATATATATATATATATATATATATATATATATATATATATATATATATATATATATACATATATATATATATATATATACATATATATATATATATTCTTTTCTTTCATACTATTCGCCATTTCCCGCATTAGCGAGGTAGCGTTAAGAACAGAGGACTGGGCCTTTGAGGGATTATCCTCACTTGGCCCCCTTCTCTGTTCCTTCTTTTGGAAAATTAAGAAAAAAAAAAAAAATGAGAGGGGAGGATTTCCAGCCACCCGCTCCCTTCCCTTTTAGTCGCCTTCTACGACACGCAGGGAATACGTGGGAAGTATTCTTTCTCCCCTATCCCCAGGGATAATATATATATATATATATATATATATATATATATATATATATATATATATATATATATATATATATATATATATATATATATATATATATATATATTGGGGAGCAAATATATAAAACCATTTTGGTGTCTCAGATTTTGGACATGAATCAAGGTATATTTACGCCACTGACTAACATTATGATCTTCATTTCCTTCTAGCAGATACAGGTTTTCAGATAATGCAATTATCAATAAACGGACCACTCACGAGCATAGGTAGTTCTAAGTGGAGCTTAACATGTTGTGCTTCTACACAATGACAACAAATATGGATCACTCCCAATTGGTGGTTCAACTATGATGAGTGAACAGCAGGACACAATCGTCCTGGTCTTACACAAGATATCATACCACCATGACCAATGGTTAATGTGTGTGGATCTTAAGATGGTGACTTTTCTCCTGGGTCAGCAGAGTGGGTACAACAAGTAGCCCTGCTTTATCTGTCTCTGGGATAGTAGAGCTGAGGATGAGCACTGGCTGAGAAAACAATGGTCTCTGAGAGAAAACATGTTGGTTGGAGACAAGAATGTAATGGCAGAACCCTTGGTTGATAGAGATAAGATCATTGTACCACCACTGCACATCAAACTAGGTTTAATGAAACAGTTTGTGAAGGTTTGGAACAAAGAAGAACACTCTGCTTTGACTACAAAGGCAGAAAATGTCCAGCGCTGATCATGGAGAAGGTGAAGGCAGGTATTGTCGACGGGTCACAAAATCATGGAACTCATGAAAGACCCACATTTCCAAGATTCAATGACCAATGTTGAGGCAGAGGCATGGTCTTCGTTCACTGTGGTTGTAAGGAATTGTCTTGGTCACCATAAAGCAGATAACTACCCTGAACTAGTGGAGAACCTGCCATCTTCTTTCCCTCAACTTGGCTGTAAAATGAACATCAAAGTGCATTACCTCCACACCCACTTGGCCAGACAACCTAACTGAGGAACTGGCTCAACCATTCCACCAAGATTTAAGAACCATGGAAGAAAGATCCCGGGGACACTGGGATACCCATACCTGGGACACTGGGATACCCATACCTGGGACACTGGGATACCCATACCTGGGACACTGGGATACCCATACCTGGGACACTGGGATACCCATACCTGGGACACTGGGATACCCATACCTGGAACACTGGGATACCCATACCTGGGATACCCATACATGGGACACTGGGATACCCATACCTGGGACACTGGGATACCCATACCTGGGACACTGGGATACCCATACCTGGGACACTGGGATACCCATACATGGGACACTGGGATACCCATACCTGGGATACCCATACCCGGGACACTGGGATACCCATACCTGGGACACTGGGATACCCATACATGGGACACTGGGATACCCATACATGGGACACTGGGATACCCATACCTGGGATACCCATACCTGGGACACTGGGATACCCATACCTGGGACACTGGGATACCCATACCTGGGACACTGGGATACCCATACCTGGGATACCCATACATGGGACACTGGGATACCCATACCTGGGACACTGGGATACCCATACCTGGGACACTGGGATACCCATACATGGGACACTGGGATACCCATACCTGGGACACTGGGATACCCATACATGGGACACTGGGATACCCATACCTGGGATACCCATACCTGGAACACTGGGATACCCATACATGGGACACTGGGATACCCACATTACCGTTACAAAGGAAGTTTGTGCTTCTTCCAAAACCAACAGGCCATTTGCACGTCTCATGAACCTAGAATGTCTAGAAACTGAGAATCTGGCTGAGAATCTGTCTTCCAACTAACAGTTCTGTTTTCACCTCCTGCTCTCCTGACTCTTCACACTGTATATCTTTTTTCCATTGTCTATATTTCCTCCACGAGGCAGCGACATTCTCTCATCCTCAAGTGGAGGTTCTCTACTTGGGAGATTTTAGCGCACATCACAGGGAACAGTTGGAAGGTCCCGACGTAGATATATATATATATATATATATATATATATATATATATATATATATATATATATATATATATATATATATATATATATATATATATATATATATATATATATATATATTCCCTGGGGATAGGGGAGAAAGAATACTTCCCACGTATTCCCTGCGTGTCGTAGAAGGCGACTAAAAGGGGAGGGAGCGGGGGGCTGGAAATCCTCCCCTCTCAATTTTTTTTAATTTTCCAAAAGAAGGAACAGAGAAGGGGGCCAGGTGAGGATATTCCCTCAATGGCCCAGTCCTCAGTTCTTAACGCTACCTCGCTAACGCGGGAAATGGCGAATAGTTTGAAAAAAAAAAAAAAATATATATATATATATATATATATATATATATATATATATATATATATATATATATATATATGTGTGTGTGTGTGTGTGTGTGTGCATGTTTTTGTGATTGTTTGTTTTCCACGCATAATAATTTGGACAACTTTACCCATATTCCAGACCGTCACAACCATTCTCCCAATACTCCGGACTTTCTTCTCCAGTCCCTCCTGTTACACCTACACAATTCGTTTATCTGACCACACTCTGGTGTCTCCTCACTACGTTCCTTCCTCCATTAGTTGGCCACTCTACATCACAGTATTTTCAGGTAACTAAAAAAAAAAATCTTGTCTGACCTTCCATGGAAAGATTACTGCCTTTCTTACGGCGATGAATCTATATCTCCTGAGCCTATAGCATAAGTTATTGTTGCGTGAATACAGGCATATATTCCTTCATCCCCTATAATGACCCTTTTCTCCAATTTGTCGTACAACCATCGTAGTTCTGAAGCCATTTGTCCAAGAGACCAAATATATTGCATCAGGGAATCTTCCTCCAACACTCATCCGACCTTAATATTCGTCTAGAATCCTTGCAAAATATCATGTTATTCGTGAGTCAAACTATTTCTTTATCCACTGTAAATACAAAAACGTATCTTCTTCCGGATTCCTTTTTATATTAAGCCAGAAATATTTCAAGCAGTTTATATGGCATTACATTTCCTTCGTTTTTACAATTAGACGACACTTTTAGCTGTATCTCTTACTGAAAGAAGTAATCATTTTGGCTCTATCTGCTCCAACTCCAATCCCGATCAGTCTAACATTTCCCTCACCCGTTAAAGTACCTCTAACTGATCCAATGCAACTTCCTAAAACATCTTCTTGTAAACTCCATAAGTAATGGGCAAGAAAAAGGCATATGGAACCACATGACATCCATCCTTGTGTTGTGAATGAATATACCTACATTCCCGTGAGACATTACCGACGGCAGGTGAACTATTGACAAGAGCAGTCATCAAGGGCTTATTATTCCCTCATGATCAAACTTATCCAGGTCTGCCGTTTTGTTTCTTTTGTTCCATTGTTTCTGATAGTTTTTTTTTTTTTTTTTATACTTTGTCGCTGTCTCCCGCGTTTGCGAGGTAGCGCAAGGAAACAGACGAAAGAAAATGGCCCCCCCCCCCATACACATGTACATACACACGTCCACACACGCAAATATACATACCTACACAGCTTTCCATGGTTTACCCCAGACGCTTCACATGCCCTGATTCAATCCACTGACAGCACGTCAACCCCTGTATACCACATGACTCCAATTCACTCTATTCCTTGCCCTCCTTTCACCCTCCTGCATGTTCAGGCCCCGATCACACAAAATCTTTTTCACTCCATCTTTCCACCTCCAATTTGGTCTCCCTCTTCTCCTCGTTCCCTCCACCTCCGACACATATATCCTCTTGGTCAATCTCTCCTCACTCATTCTCTCCATGTGCCCAAACCATTTCAAAACACCCTCTTCTGCTCTCTCAACCACGCTCTTTTTATTTCCACACATCTCTCTTACCCTTACGTTACTTACTCGATCAAACCACCTCACACCACACATTGTCCTCAAACATCTCATTTCCAGCACATCCATCCTCCTGCGCACATCTCTATCCATAGCCCACGCCTCGCAACCATACAACATTGTTGGAACCACTATTCCCTCAAACATACCCATTTTCGCTTTCCGAGATAATGTTCTCGACTTCCACACATTTTTCAAGGCTCCCAAAATTTTCGCCCCCTCCCCCACCCTATGATCCACTTCCGCTTCCATGGTTCCATCTGCTGACAGATCCACTCCCAAATATCTAAAACACTTCACTTCCTCCAGTTTTTCTCCATTCAAACTCACCTCCCAATTGACTTGACCCTCACCCCTACTGTACCTAATAACCTTGCTCTTATTCACATTTACTCTCAACTTTCTTCTTCCACACACTTTACCAAACTCAGTCACCAGCTTCTGCAGTTTCTCACATGAATCAGCCACCAGCGCTGTATCATCAGCGAACAACAACTGACTCACTTCCCAAGCTCTCTCATCCCCAACAGACTTCATACTTGCCCCTCTTTCCAGGACTCTTGCATTTACCTCCCTTACAACCCCATCCATAAACAAATTAAACAACCATGGTGACATCACACACCCCTGCCGCAAACCTACATTCACTGAGAACCAATCACTTTCCTCTCTTCCTACACGTACACATGCCTTACATCCTCGATAAAAACTTTTCACTGCTTCTAACAACTTGCCTCCCACACCATATATTCTTAATACCTTCCACAGAGCATCTCTATCAACTCTATCATATGCCTTCTCCAGATCCATAAATGCTACATACAAATCCATTTGCTTTTCTAAGTATTTCTCACATACATTCTTCAAAGCAAACACCTGATAGTATGTCTTTAAATTTTATGTAAAAATGTTGAAATACACTGTACTTTCTTATCAATAAAATTGGATTTAGGACATAATCTGTGTCTTTGATTATAAATACAAGTGCAATGAGAAAGAATGTGATTCTTGCCATAGCTTCGTTCTCTGGAATTAAGTCACCGTTTTCCGTAATGAATGAACCAAATGATTAAGCAGTGATTCTTGCTTCTAACATAACTATGAAAAGCATTAATCTATTTGCATTTTCGGCAATATTACCTTCATATTGATGTATAGTCTGTCGTATAACTATCTTGATTTACGCAAATTCATACAATATAGTCTATCATGTTTTGTACGTCTGAGTTTTTATGTGTTACTTTCTTCAACAAAAGGCATCTCCTCATTTCATCCTTTCACCACATTAGTTTCGTTTTGCAAAACAAGGTCTACTACGCACTGGCACATTTGTACCCTCGATTACTTTGAAAGTCTCATTGAAACATTTCCTAGCTACGTTCATGTCATTTTAAGCAACCATATCAATTAGGATTTGACAGTCAAAAGCAATGTGGAAATCACTAAGATCTGACAGTCTAAAATTTGGTATCTTTTTTTACGACTCATGTTGACTAGCATTCCATGCAGTGTTGAAAGTGACCTCAAACGTAATTTTACGGTGATCAAAATTTCGAAACTGATGTAACCATTCCCAGTAAAAGTACATTCTCTTACTGAATGACCCATGTATACTGTACCTTAACTTTCCTTTTATTATCGTCACTGTTAACATGACCAGTGTCAGTACATTTTATGACTGCATGTCTCATATACAATTTCCTCGACCACATAAATTCAAGGCCACGTACCTAGTTCAAATATGTCATCTGAGCTGAAAAACACTATAATGGGGAGAAGTAAGGATATGAGGAACATAGGAGAGTGATGCGAACTGTTAAATAGATGGCCACTTATAGTACAGTCAAATTGTTCATGCAGATTGGTCCAGTAGTATGTTTTGTATAAGTGATAACGAATGTTAAGTAACGTAATTTTGGTCGTATTGGTAAGACCAATTGTTAAAGTCGTTCAGCAGCTGTCATTCATCACGTAATGATTATGTTACAGGGCACTTTATTGGCTAGTGTCCATTGTGGAAGTCCATGCAAGATTCTGTGTATTATATATTAGATATAAACACAGCAACTGTGTCAAACATGAACAAGCAACATTCATTGGAAAATAGTAATGTCTTGTGACCTCTAGACACTCATCCTCTCCCTCTGCTACACCTCCCAGTCTCCCTAGCACCCCAACCATGTTTTCACCCAACCTTCTCTGGCCAGTGATATCGCTGCCTTTACACGTCTGTGATTGCAACACTGAATAGCTCACGTCACTCTACTGTGTTCCATGTCCCCTTGCTCCTCCCCCTTTACAGTGTTACCAGCTAAGTTGACATATACGTACTCGGTATGTGTATGTCGAAGTGTATGACATTTGACCTTTTATATTGCTATCATTGCTAACGACTGTACACCATATTGTGCCCTATTTCAAATACACACTTCTTCTCTGTATACTCTGTATAAATGTATTCTTTATGTATACAATGTAAGTCTAAAAAGTTTCATCACTTACCCATGTATACGTATCAATGTTAAGATGATATTCTGTATGACTTGATTATACCTGCTTTGTGTTACACAAACGTTGTTACCTATGTTACTATCAGTATACTGTATGTCGTGTTATACCTGCTTTGTGTTACACAAACGTTGTTACCTATGTTACTATCAGTATACTGTATGTCGTGTTATACCTGCTTTGTGTTACACAAACGTTGTTACCTATGTTACTATCAGTATACTGTATGATTTATGTTGTACATGTTTTGTATTACACAAATGTTGTTACCTATGTTACTATCAGTACTCTGTATGATTTATGTTATACCTGTTGTGTATTACACAAACGTTGTTACCTATGTTACTATCAGTATACTGTATGTCGTGTTATACCAGCTTTGTGTTACACAAACGTTGTTATCTATGTTACTATCAGTATCGCTTAGTATACTGTAATTAATGTATCCTAGACCCACCTCTGAAGGAAGCGTACCCTTGGGGTGCCTGAGCCCGCTCGCCTTCCCCCGTCACTCTCCTATGTTGATGTATCTTACCCACTGTGCGCTCTATACTGGCCTCCACCTACACCTAGATATGTATGTACACTTCACCTATACAATCATTGACATGCTTTTCTATGGATATCCAGACAATAATCTTTCTTTTTATAAAAGAAATAACATTTATTGAATTGTAACAAACTTACCTCAATCTTCAACATTATCAACATCATGAGCAGGTTTCTCAAGTAATTGGATTATGGAAATATCAAGCAAATCTACGTGGATCCGCACCGGAAGCTGGTGGAAAGAGACATTCGCCCCAACCTTGCACTTAAGTCTTTTACGAGAGAATCTTGTTCATCACAAATTTCTGCAAACTGATCATAAAATCTGTCGCCTTTCTCTGGTGTTTGCCCTACTGTTATTTTCTTACGAAGCTCATCTTTAATTTATGCAAAATGAAATCGACATTCCCATCGGTGACATTTTATTCATCACAAGATTAAGATGATCTTTAACAAAGGCCAAACATTACCGCCTACATTATTTACCATGTTTTTATTAAAAATTATACCCTGGAATTGCGTATTAGACAAAGAAGTCTATCTATTTTATATCAAACCAAGATTCAGAAATAACAATCACATAATATCTTCTACAGATGCTTTCTCAGACTCTGACATTTAGTTACGTAGCCTCCGAACATTAACAATACTTTATGTCATGAACCAATGACAGTAAAACAATGCACAGTTCAATATTAGTATTAGGTGCAGCGACAAGTGTAACACTGCAAACTGTTGCCACTCGTTACCACCACACATAAGTATTAAGGTTTTCTACACAGTCTAATGGCAATAAACAGACAACTTACCTACAGTGAGCTTATTTTAGGGAAAAGTCACTTTCCTTCAGGAGTTTCGTCACATTTGCTTGCAGCCAGTAACCTGAGTTCTCCTGGCTTAATGTTGAGGCTCTACATGTACTGTACTGTACGTCTGTACTTACCACCATGTATAGTAAATTTTCAATGAAAATAACATGTGTCGTGCAGTTGCTTTCATATAGAGATGTAACTGACATGACATACACTACTGATCAAGCAAATAAAAAAAGAAAGGATTGATTAAAAGGTAATTTATTTCTTTGATAACATATCACCAATACAATAAACACAGTAAATTAATACTTCTTTTCAAAATTATTGATATTTCCATAGTGAGAGTTTTTACAAATCAAGTTAATCTATTGCGCGGTTTACTGAGGCATAATGTTTAGATATGATCAAAAGGTTGTGGACATAAAGTTACATAAGTCGCAGACACCCACCAGAGATGATCATATGTGAGCAAGAGCGTGACACCTGTGTTACTATAAACCAGACCTGGGAGTGAGGCAGTGTGCCTCCCACACACTAGACCAGGCACTGGGCTGCTGTATCCCGCACTCAACATGGATGGTACAAGATACTGAATTTCCCATAAGCCAAGCATAATGTCCTCAAACATCAAGACTGGCAACTTGTCTCTGCAGACCAGACCTGCAGAGAAGCTTGGCGATTGTGTCACTACACAACAGGCTTAGCACTGTGGTACTGTGTCACTAGACACTGCACCTGGCACAAGGGTCCTGTGGCACCACACATACACTAAATCTGTGGTAGTGTCTCACCACACACCACACCTGTCACGAGGGTCCTGTACCACCATACCACACCTACACTAACATTGGGGTACTGATGTCACCAGACACCTCATCATGGTGAAGGAAGGTCTTGTAGGTCGGCAATGAGGGGTGAGTAGTGTACGTAGGTGGTGAAGGAATGTAGTGTTGGCACTTTAACGCTGTACCACAACACCTACACTGACACTGGGGTACTGTGTTACCAGACACCCACATGGCACTAGGACAGTGTAACACCACACGTGCACTGACACTGGGGTAATGTGTCACCAGCACTGTACCTGGCACTAGGGTACTGTGCAACTACACCTACACTGACACTGGGGCGCTGTCTCACCACACACCACATTTTATCTCACACTCACCAGTATTGCACTGGCACTGAGGTACTCTGTTCCTCACATACCAGACCTGACGGGTACTACTGTGTCCCACACACCGCAAGCTTGTACCGGGATGAGGATATTGTCATACTAGTTCCGTATCTCTACCGAGGTACGGAGTTCCTTCACACATTACACTTTATACAGGGCATTGGGTCCCTCACACACCAGCCATAGCACTGTTCCTGCACACCACACCTGGAGCTGGGATACTGTTTTCCCACACCCTGAAAAATAATGAATAAAACTCAGCACTGGTAGGCTTCCTGTAGTTCTTAAAGAATAACGAATCAAGATACCTGATTATCACCACATCAAGAAAGGGTGATTTGCCTATGTGTTTCCATTTAGTCTTAAACTTGATGGTGGGATGAATCGTAATTCATTAAAGAAAACATCACAATTTTGGTAAGATGGCCATAAGATCACAGATCGTCAACGTATACAAACCATATTTCTGGACTGTACTAATGGAAGTTTGGATCCCAGACTCATAGTATTCCATGAATAAGTTACTGAGAATAGGAGTGAGGGGATTTACCATGGCTCAACCGAATTTCTTTCAATGAAGATCGCCTTCAGCATCTTGGAAAACGTTACTGTCTACAAAGTTCTAATTAGTCAATGAAAGGTTTTGAATGTAGGGGCATCTCAGCCATGTTAAAGGAGAAAGAATCTCGCCATATAATGTGACAAATAGCTTCGATTTTGCTAAGAAGGCTAGGATCATTAATTTGCCTGATCATGAACTCGTTAGATTTGAGGTGAATTTCTCTTTACCAAAGTCTATATTGATGAAACCATGGCTTATTTAACCCTACAACACTGTCGTCAATAATGAGGAATGGTTTTACTTTCCTCGGGTCCAACAGTCATTGAGGGGGAAAAGATCTCATTACGGTTTATTTAAAAAAATTACATAGACTTTAAGCTTTACTTTACCTTTCTAGAATATACGAATATAGAAAACATAAATGGGAGTAGTTATTGTACAAAATGCAAACAATAAAAGATACGAGAAATAAAAAGAGACAAAGGTAGAAAGAATTTGTGGGTATGTGTGTTGTGTGGTTGTGTGTGTGTGTGTGTGTGTGTGTGTGTGTGTGTGTTTAGGTATGTGTGTGTGTGTGTGTGTGTGTGTGTGTGTGTGTGTGTGTGTGTGTGTGTGTGTGTGTGTGTGTGTGTGTGTGTGTGTGTGTATTTTCAAGTCCGCCATTACATGTTCCCCACATCAGCAATTCCACGTACTTCAGGTGGAGTGAGCGAGGATCTTAAGCCGCGGCAACAATGTATTAAAGTGTGTAATAAGACTAATAGTATGTTTGGGTTGATTAATGGGGCTGTTAGCAATGAAACTCCTAGAGTATTATTACAACATTATCTTGAATTGGTGAGACCACATTTGAATCATGCGGTATAGTTTTGGCCTCCATACAATGCAGTTAATGAAGATTGTTAGAGAGAGAGACAGAGCACAAATGCGAATGATATAAATGATTCCTGGAATTAGAAATCTCACTTATGAAGAAAGGTAAAAAAGGCTGAATTTGCAGTCATTTAAGAGGAGAAGGTCTAGAGGAGATGTGAATGAAGTTTTTGAATAGGTGAAGACCATACATAGAGGTAACATGAATAAAGTTCTTAGAATGACGCCACTGGGTAGGACCAAAAATAATGGATTTAGATAGATTTAGGTAGGATGTGGGTAGATATTGGTTCGGGAATAGGGTAGTAGATTATGGAACAAGCTGTCAAGTACAGTAGTTGAAGTTAGATCTTTAGTTAGCTTTAAACGAAGGTTGGATGTGTTTATGTGTACAGTCAGTTGGTTTGTGGACAGACTCAGGACCTGCCTAGCTCGGGCCAATACGCCTCTTGCAGTGTCCTTACTTCTCATGTTCTTATGTTATGTAGTTTTGTAATATACTCTATAATACAGTTGGACTATGTATCTCTGATAATACCTTTGTATTTTTCTACAGTTTTCTCGTATAGGCGTTACTATTAAAAATCAATCCCAGAGATAGAACAAACATACTTATAAACCGGTACAAACATACTTATAAACCAGTACAAACATACTTATAAACCGGTACAAACATACTTATAAACCGGTACAAACATACTTATAAACCGGTACAAACATACTTATAAACCGGTACAAACATACTTATAAACCGGTACAAACATACTTATAAACCAGTACAAACATACTTATAAACCGGTACAAACATACTTATAAACCAGTACAAACATACTTATAAACCGGTACAAACATACTTATAAACCAGTACAAACATACTTATAAACCGGTACAAACATACTTATAAACCAGTACAAACATACTTATAAACCGGTACAAACATACTTATAAACCAGTACAAACATACTTATAAACCGGTACAAACATACTTATAAACCGGTACAAACATACTTATAAACCGGTACAAACATACTTATAAACCGGTACAAACATACTTATAAACCAGTACAAACATACTTATAAACCAGTACAAACATACTTATAAACCGGTACAAACATACTTATAAACCGGTACAAACATACTTATAAACCGGTACAAACATACTTATAAACCGGTACAAACATACTTATAAACCAGTACAAACATACTTATAAACCAGTACAAACATACTTATAAACCGGTACAAACATACTTATAAACCGGTACAAACATACTTATAAACCGGTACAAACATACTTATAAACCGGTACAAACATACTTATAAACCGGTACAAACATACTTATAAACCAGTACAAACATACTTATAAACCAGTACAAACATACTTATAAACCAGTACAAACATACTTATAAACCAGTACAAACATACTTATAAAGCGGTACAAATATATATATATATATATATATATATATATATATATATATATATATATATATATATATATATATATATATATATTTTTTTTTTTTTTTTTGTCGCTGTCTCCCGCGTTTGCGAGGTAGCGCTAGGAAACAGACGAAAGAAATGGCCCAACCCACCCCCCCATACACATGTATATACATACGTCCACACACGCAAATATACATACCTAAACAGCTTTCCATGGTTTACCCCAGACGCTTCACATGCCTTGATTCAATCCACTGACAGCACGTCAACCCCGGTATACCACATCGATCCAGTTCACTCTATTCCTTGCCCTCCTTTCACCCTCCTGCATGTTCAGGCCCCGATCACACAAAATCTTTTTCACTCCATCTTTCCACCTCCAATTTGTTCTCCCACTTCTCCTCGTTCCCTCCACCTCCGACACATATATCCTCTTGGTCAATCTTTCCTCACTCATTCTCTCTATGTGCCCAAACCATATATATATATATATATATATATATATATATATATATATATATATATATATATATATATATATATATATATATATATATATATATATATGTATCATTTTACAGAGATATTAGTGTAATAGCAGAGATGAAACAATATCATTTGTTCAGCAGTGTGGTGTCTCACCTGTTTGGCGCCTGACCTTCCTGGTGGGGTCCTCTGTGATCTTGGGAAAGATGGGTGTGACGTCATGGGTCGCTCCACTACACGCAGGTCGCGGCCGGTTCTTCTCATGAGACCTGGGATGCGTTCAACTACCTTGTGTTTTACTATACTGCTTTTTCGGGAAAAACATTTAGGACACTCTGAACATAGGTATGAACTCTCCGATGTCTTCCTTAATCACCTCTTCAAGAAAATTGTTTTTGACATTCTGAACACCGGTATGGCTTCTCGCCTGTGTGAACTCTCAGGTGTCTGACTAAAGCGCTTTTACTATGAAAAGTTTCTTGACATTCTGAATACTGTTATGGTTCTTCGCTTGTGTGACCTCTCGATGTGTCACTTGAGTACTTTTAGCAGATTTTTTTTTTTCTTTTTACTAATTTGGCTTCTCGGCTGTGTGAACTCTCAGACGTTTTACTAAATTACCTCTGTTATAGAATTGTTTATGACATTCTGAACATCAGTATGGCTTCTCGCCTGTGTGAACTCTCAGTTGTGTCGCTAAATTGCTTTTCTGAGAAAAAGTTTCTTGACATTCTGAACATTGTTATGGCTTCTCGCCTGTGTGAATTCTCAGGTGTTTCACTGAATTACTTTTCCGAGAAAAAGATTCTTGACATTCTGAACATTGGTATGGCTTCTCGCCTGTATGAACTCTCAGGTGTTTCACTAAATTACACTTTTGAGAGAATTGTTTTTGACATTATGAACACTGGTATGGCTTCTCGCCCACGTAAACTCTCAGGTATTTCACTAAACTAATTTTCTGAGAAAAAGTTTCTTGACATTCTGAACATTCATACGGCTTCTCGCCTGTGTGAACTCTCAGGTGTGTCACTAAATTACACTTTTGAGAGAATTGTTTTTGACATTATGAACATCGGTATGGCTTCTCGCCCGTGTGAACTCTCAGGTGTGACACTAAATCACTTTTCTGAGATAGAGTTCTTTGACATTCTCCACACTAGTATGGCTTCTCACCTGTGTGAACTCAGATGTTTTACGAAATTACGTCTGTGATAGATTGTTTTTGACATTCTGAACATTGGTATGGGTTCTCACTAGTATGAATTCTCAAGTGTGTCTTTAAATCATATTTTCTAGAAAAACACTTTTGACAATCTGAACACTGATATTGCTTTTGTCCAATGTGAACTTTCATCTGCCACACTAAGCTGTTCTTAAGGTAGAAGGTACTGTTATTCTTTACACTGATATGTCTTCTGAAAAGTATGTAATTTCATGTGCCTATGAAGATAGACATGTTCTGTAAAGCTTTTCTGACACTCAGGACATTTGAATGATTCTTCTTTTTTTGTTTATGACCTTTTATCTCTTGTTGTCAAAACTGTTTGAGAAGGTTTTGTTGTACGGAGAATATGGTCCTGGTTGTCCTTCATGGCTGCAGTCCTCTGTACCACCACAACACATTTATAACACAGTGTAGCTCACTCTGTCATTCAATAACTGCCGCCCGTGACACCATGAGATGCTTCGCGAGTGAACACCAGAGGTAGAGTGACTTATCCTGGCTAGAGTATGTGGGATATAAAGCCAACACATCCCAGGTCACACGTGGTGAGGTGAACTGGAACTACCTCTGACCTCACACCCGTCATCCCCAGGATCATGGAGGGCCCCAGGGAAACGGAGAGGTCAGGCGCCACCCAGGTGAGACACCACACTGCTGACCAATCGGTATTGTTTCAGCTCTGGTAATTCTAGTATATCTATTTGTTTCTTTTGTTGGATTTAACGGCGAGCGACCTATAGTTATGATCATTAGTCATGCAACCCAATTTGATTTTTGATGGTATAACGTCCCTACATAATAATTTTATTCATATCTGTAACTGCTATCTAGTCCTATAGGGGAATGGTGATAACATTAATAATAACAATACAAAAACATTAAATGGATACTGGAAGAACAGTTTGTAAGTAGGTATTGTGTTAACGTGGCAGCAAACACCACCCAGTCGGCACAACATCCACTAGTGCTTCTGCCAGGAGGGGTGCGAAACAATGGGACAGGTTAAAGAGTCCTTCACCATAGCATGATATATATATATATACATATATATATATATATTTTTTTTTTCTTTTTTTCTTTATACTTTGTCGCTGTCTCCCGCGTTTGCGAGGTAGCGCAAGGAAACAGACGAAAGAAATGGCCCAACCCCCCCCCCCCATACACATGTACATACGTCCACACACGCAAATATACATACCTACACAGCTTTCCATGGTTTACCCCAGACGCTTCACATGCCTTGATTCAATCCACTGACAGCACGTCAACCCCTGTATACCACATCGCTCCAATTCACTCTATTCCTTGCCCTCCTTTCACCCTCCTGCATGTTCAGGCCCCGATCACACAAAATCTTTTTCACTCCATCTTTCCACCTCCAATTTGGTCTCCCTCTTCTCCTCGTTCCCTCCACCTCCGACACATATATCCTCTTGGTCAATCTTTCCTCACTCATTCTCTCCATGTGCCCAAACCATTTCAAAACACCCTCTTCTGCTCTCTCAACCACGCTCTTTTTATTTCCACACATCTCTCTTACCCTTACGTTACTTACTCGATCAAACCACCTCACACCACACATTGTCCTCAAACATCTCATTTCCAGCACATCCATCCTCCTGCGCACAACTCTATCCATAGCCCACGCCTCGCAACCATACAACATTGTTGGAACCACTATTCCTTCAAACATACCCATTTTTGCTTTCCGAGATAATGTTCTCGACTTCCACACATTTTTCAAGGCTCCCAGAATTTTCGCCCCCTCCCCCACCCTATGATCCACTTCCGCTTCCATGGTTCCATCCGCTGACAGATCCACTCCCAGATATCTAAAACACTTCACTTCCTCCAGTTTTTCTCCATTCAAACTCACCTCCCAATTGACTTGACCCTCACCCCTACTGTACCTAATAACCTTGCTCTTATTCACATTTACTCTTAACTTTCTTCTTCCACACACTTTACCAAACTCAGTCACCAGCTTCTGCAGTTTCTCACATGAATCAGCCACCAGCGCTGTATCATCAGCGAACAACAACTGACTCATTTCCCAAGCTCTCTCATCCCCAACAGACTTCATACTTGCCCCTCTTTCCAGGACTCTTGCATTTACCTCCCTAACAACCCCATCCATAAACAAATTAAACAAACATGGAGACATCACACACCCCTGCCGCAAACCTACATTCACTGAGAACCAATCACTTTCCTCTCTTCCTACACGTACACATGCCTTACATCCTCGATAAAAACTTTTCACTGCTTCTAACAACTTGCCTCCCACACCATATATTCTTAATACCTTCCACAGAGCATCTCTATCAACTCTATCATATGCCTTCTCCAGATCCATAAATGCTACATACAAATCCATTTGCTTTTCTAAGTATTTCTCACATACATTCTTCAAAGCAAACACCTGATCCACACATCCTCTACCACTTCTGAAACCGCACTGCTCTTCCCCAATCTGATGCTCTATACATGCCTTCACCCTCTCAATCAATACCCTCCCATATAATTTACCAGGAATACTCAACAAACTTATACCTCTGTAATTTGAGCACTCACTCTTATCCCCTTTGCCTTTGTACAATGGCACTATGCACGCATTCCGCCAATCCTCAGGCACCTCACCATGAGTCATACATACATATATATACATATATATATATATATATATATATATATATATATATATATATATATATATATATATATATATATATATATATATATATATATATGTATCGAGGATGTAAGGCATGTGTACGTGTAGGAAGAGAGGAAAGTGATTGGTTCTCAGTGAATGTAGGTTTGCGGCAGGGGTGTGTGATGTCTCCATGGTTGTTTAATTTGTTTATGGATGGGGTTGTTAGGGAGGTGAATGCAAGAGTTTTGGAAAGAGGGGCAAGTATGAAGTCTGTTGGGGATGAGAGAGCTTGGGAAGTGAGTCAGTTGTTGTTCGCTGATGATACAGCGCTGGTGGCTGATTTATGTGAGAAACTGGTGGATGAGTTTGGTAAAGTGTGTGAAAGAAGAAAGTTAAGAGTAAATGTGAATAAGAGCAAGGTTATTAGGTACAGTATGGTTGACGGTCAAGTCAATTGGGAGGTAAGTTTGAATGGAGAAAAACTGGAGGAAGTAAAGTGTTTTAGATATCTGGGAGTGGTTTTGGTAGCGGATGGAACCATGGAAGCGGAAGTGGATCATAGGGTGGGGGAGGGGGCGAAAATTCTGGGAGCCTTGAAGAATGTGTGGAAGTCGAGAACATTATCTCGGAAAGCAAAATTGGGTATGTTTGAAGGCATAGTGGTTCCAACAATGTTGTATGGTTGCGAGACGTGGGCTATGGATAGAGTTGTGCGCAGGAGGATGGATGTGCTGGAAATGAGATGTTTGAGGACAATGTGTGGCGTGAGGTGGTTTGATCGAGTAAGTAACGTAAGGGTAAGAGAGATGTGTGGAAATTAAAAGAGCGTGGTTGAGAGAGCAGAAGAGGGTGTTTTAAAATGGTTTGGGCACATGGAGAGAATGAGTGAGGAAAGATTGACCAAGAGGATATATGTGTCGGAGGTGGAGGGAACGAGGAGAAGTGGGAGACCAAATTGGAGGTGGAAAGATGGAGTGAAAAAGATTTTGTGTGATCGGGGCCTGAACATGCAGGAGGGTGAAAGGAGGGCAAGGAATAGAGTGAATTGGATCGATGTGGTATACCGGGGTTGACGTGCTGTCAGTGGATTGAATCAGGGCAAGTGAATCGTCTGGGGTAAAGCATGGAAAGCTGTGTAGGTATGTATATTTGCGTGTGTGGACGTATGTATATACATGTGTATGGGGGTGGGTTGGGCCATTTCTTTCGTCTGTTTCCTTGCGCTACCTCGCAAATGCGGGAGACAGCGGAAAAAAAAAAGAATATATATATATATACGAATAAAGTGCATATGAACGCGCACCTTCATAGAACATACAAACCTCCAACAGCCAGGATCGAACCCGGGACCCCTGTGCAAGAGGTAGGCATGCTGACCGCTAGGCTATGGGCCTGGCTAATAGGAAACAACTATTCGAATACTAAGTACTCGAATACCCTTCGTCTCACAATGGTGAGCAACGGGGTCTATACCGTCTATAATGTTACCCTAACAGTAGTTTCCTATTAGCCAGGCCCATAGCCTAGCGGTTAGCATGCCAGCCTCTTGCACAGGGGTCCCGGGTTCGATCCTGGCTGTTGGAGGTTTGTATGTTATAGATATATATATATTTCTATTTTGCTTTGTCGCTGTCTCCCGCGTTAGCGAGGTAGCGCAAGGAAACAGACGAAAGAATGGCCCAACCCACCCACATACACATGTATATACATACACGTCCACACCCGCAAATATACATACCTATACATCTCAATGCACACATATATATACCCACACAGACATATATATATATATATATATATATATATATATATATATATATATATATATATATATATATATATATATATATATATATATATACCCATGTACATAATTCATACTGTCTGCCTTTATCTATTCCCATTGCCACCCCGCCACACATGGAATAACAACCCCCTCCCCCTCATGTGTGCATGGTAGCGCTAGGAAAAGACAACAAAGGCCCCATTCGTTCACACTCAGTCTCTAGTTGTCATGTAATAATGCACTGAAACCACAGCTCCCTTTCCACATCCAGGCCCCACAGAACTTTCCATGGTTTACCCCAGACGCTTCACATGCCCTGGTTCAATCCGTTGACAGCACGTCGACCCCGGTATAACAACATCGTTCCAATTCACTCTACTCCTTGCACGCCTTTCACCCTCCTGCATGTTCAGGCCCCGATCACTCAAAATCTTTTTCACTCCATCTTTTTACCTCCAATTTGGTCTCCCACTTCTCCTCGTTCCCTCCACCTCTGACACATATATCCTCTTGGTCAATCTTTCCTCACTCATTCTCTCCATGTGCCCAAACCATTTTAAAACACCCTCTTCTGCTCTCTCAACCACACTTTTTTTATTACCACACATCTATCTTACCATTACATTACTTACTCGATCAAACCACCTAACACCACATACTGTCCTCAAACATCTCATTTCCAGCACATCCACCCTCCTCCGCACAACTCTATCCATAACCCACGCCTCGCAACCATACAACACTGTTCCTTCAAACATACCCATTTTTGCTTTCCGAGATAATGTTCTCGACTTCCACACATTCTTCAAGGCTCCCAGAAATTTCGCCCCCTACCCCACCCTATGATTCACTTCCGCTTCCATGGTTCCATCCGCTGCCAAATCCACTCCCAGATATCTAAAACACTTCACTTCTTCTAGTTCTCTCCATTCAAACTTACCTCTCAATTTACTTGACCCTCAACCCTACTGTACCTAATAACCTTACTCTTATTCACATTTACTCTCAACTTTCTTCTTTCACACACTTTACCAAACTCAGTTATCAGCTTTTGTAGTTTCTCAAATGAATCAGCCACCAGCGCTGTATCATCAGTGAACAACAAGTGACTCACTTCCCAAGCTCTCATCCCCAATAGACTGCATACTTGCCCCTCTTTCCAAAACTCTTGCATTCACCTACCTAACAACCCCATCCATAAACAAATTAAACAACCATGGAGACATCACACACCCCTGCTGCAAACCTACATTCACTGAGAACCAATCACTTTCCTCTCTTCCTACACGTACACATGCCTTACAGCTTCTATAAAAACTTTTCACTGCTTCTAACAATTTGCCTCCCACACCATATATTCTTAATACCTTCCACAGAGCATCTCTATCAACTCGATCATATGCCTTCTCCAGATGCATAATTGATACATACAAATCCATTTGCTTTTCTAAGTATTTCTCACATACATTCTTCAAAGCAAACACCTGATCCACACATCCTCTGCCACTTCTGAAACTACACTGCTCCTCCCCAATCTCATGATCTGTACACACAACAAAAAAACTATGGCGCAGATGGGGTCTGAAGACGTATGTAATGATCACTGACCTACCTGTTGTACCATGCCGGTAGGGTTGGTATACGTGCCTGGAAGCCACAGGTTTCCAGAGTTCTATGCTAGACCCATGTAAGTTACGTGCCACAAGAGCGGCATTATATTATTAACAATAAAATTACATCATACAAGGCAGTACGAACCCCTACTTTTGAATTGGTGTGTGTAATATATCTGTGAGACACACACAGCTATATGCGGCAACCCCCGGGGGCATGTGGTAGTTGCAGCATACCTCAATGTGATGCCAGGTAAACACAATAGCTTCATATTGTATAGGTGTAATTTGGGAAGAATATGTTTTACTATTGATATTGTATTATTCTATAGCACATCTGGGTTCGTGGCAGTCCATAAAGGTTATCTTACACCGCCATTTCGTGTCCATGCAGGAAATGTAATGAGACATGCGATATATTTTTGAAACAATGAAACAGCGCGGGTATAGTTCACTGCGAGCCAACGTCGAAAGGTTGTTTTTGTGGTATATCTAATTTTACCATGGAGACCTCACAAGCGACACGTGAAGCTATTCTACAGCTTCATAATGAGGGCTACATCGACTCTGAAATTGGGAGACGTCTTGGTATTCACCGGTCAACCGTAGCACGATGGATTCACCGACAGGCAGAGTTGGGCAACACAGACAACAGGCATCGGCGTGGGCGCCCACGTTGCACAACCCCAGGTAATGATGTTGCATATATAGGTATACTGGACCACTTGATGTTATGTAAACAACCACATCACATGTCATATTTGCAATATGTCATCCTTTCCCTAGGCCATAGCAGCTGTCATTACTGCTCACGCCCCCTTCACGCCCGACGCTAGCAACATTCGGGATACTCTTGGTCTGCAGTGCACACCTCAAACTGTCCGAAACAGACATCACTCTGAGGGGCTACGTGGTCGCATACCAGCAACAAAACCTGTGTTAAGTGAGGCAAACATGGAGAGCAGGCTGGAGTATGCGTTGGAGTATGCGGACAAGCCACATCAGTTTTGGGAGAACGTCATCTTTTGTGATGAAAAAACCTTTCTGCAGCGATGGTCCCCCTGCAAACAAACATGTTTGGCGGCATCCTAACACCAGGTTAGCTCTTTCTCTGTCTGTCTGTCTCTCTCACACACACACACACACACACACACACACACACACACACACACACACACACACAGAGGTTATGCTATATAACATATTTTCCATTTTATAATGACAATTTATGGTGAGGCCAACATGAACAACCGTTCCGGAAGTGCTTTGAAACCAGGGTGCCACGGCCACCACAGTGGTTTGCTGCTTGAAACGTCCTGTTGTGCTGCAGTATTACATTTGAGTTATGCACACTCATGATTTTCTTAGTGAATAACAGTGATCATGATCACTTTATACGGCATATGTAAATACTGTAGCAATAATCTCCATTTACGATGTGATATCATAATAAATAATTATTATATATTAAGTTAGTTAATATTTTTTAATTCACTTAGTTATTATCTTAATCTATATTGCAGCAACAATTGCACTAATATGATTAAGACACACGTGTGTCTTATGTCATTTTATACATTTTATATAACCAGATACGAGACACAACATGTGGTGGGTAGCAGGAGGAGTGAGCGCGCGAGTCAGTGCAGGACTATTTGGTTGGATCCATCCATAGTGCTGGTGTCGGTGAGTTGGTGGATGTCGGGCCTGGCCAGTTGACCGGACCTAGATACGTTGAGATACTGGAGGAGGTCCTGCTACCTTCAGTGGGGACTATGCTGTTTCCAGAGCCGGAGCCATTTTACCTCGTCCAAGATAACAGCCCACTTCACACATCCAGGGTTGTAAAGGCATGGTATGCTCGCCATCCACGTATAACAGTGTGCCACATCCTGCAAAATCGCCTGATCTCAACCCGATAGAGCATGTATGGGCGGCCATGCAGAAAGGCATACCTGACCTACAACATCGATGTCGTGCTACAGTCGTAAATGATGCTTTACAAGCATGGGAACATCTACGAAGCCCTTCTGGTAGGAACTTAACGCAGACGTTAGTGGCATCCATGCCTCGAAGGCTCAATGAAGTGTTGGCAACGGGAGGAGGTTATACCAAGTATTGAAATAATAAAATTTACAGTCAAAGATTACTTTCTTAACCTCCAACAACATGTCTATGGTCATGTTATATAGAAATCTGATTTTCACTGTTAAAGGGAAGTTAACTGATGCAGATCCATGAAAAGAGTCATTACTTTTCATGTTGGTTTACTAAATACTATGATGTGGTGCCAGGTTTGTGACATACTGTTATCAGTCACACAGGTGATACTACATATTACGTGAGGTTGCTGATTAATCTAAACCAGCAGACAGATAAATCACCGCCGGTATGAAGCAGGGTGTCGTAGTTACCATGTAGTATATTATTTTACACCACGAATTTGACACTTTGCTAGAGATAATGATTACTGCAATATGCCTTACTGTGCAGAATATTACATTTACATGCTCAATTTACGTATCCCATCTACTGTACTACATACGGAAGGATATATCGTTGCCATTAGATAGGTGAGGACACCCACAGGCAGGGACATCAGGGCTACCACCATCTCACAGGAAAATGTTGACTGTTCCATTATTCCACGTCTGGTGCGTCATTTTGTTTCGTACAAAAAACGCGCGATAGTTTTTTTGCTGTGTGTACATGTGTATATATGTATATGTATGTGTATGTATGAATATGTATAGGTTGAAATGCATAGGTATGTATATGGGCGTTTCTGCACGTGCATGTGTATACATGTGTATGTGGGAGGGTTGGCCCATTCTTTCGTGTGATTCCTTTCGCTGCCTCGCTAACGCGGGATACAACGAGAAATTATAAGTAAATAAAGTATACAAGTAATGGGAGTGTGTGTTTGTGGTAGTAGTGGGTGGGTGTGTTAAGCGTGGAAAGGATGGCCAGTTAAAGTCCTTTTTTGTACACTGGAGGTTTGAATAAGGGGTATAACGGGTCTATGTATAGTGAAATACGTGCTTGCCATTGGTTGACAATGATCTACCAATGAGAGGGCTGCATTTGATATAGTTTGATAAGTTGTAAGGGTGAAATTCCTATGTATTGTTTGGGTTAGGTATCAGTAATCAAGTAATGTCGTCTTCGGTGGTGCGAGCACGTTTTGTGTACTAGCAGACACAAACTCCCTCCCTATTGGCTGAAGGAAAGCCATAAGCTCCGCCCACCCTGCCTTACTTGCTCCAGATGAAGGTTGAAAGGCAATTTTATACAATTATCTCTATGTATATATGGAAAAAGGTAAAATATGATGGTGTCATAAGATAGAGCTTGCTGTGTTGTCCATGTTCCATAAGATACATACAAAGAAAAATGCACATTTCACAAAAAGCACACGATGATAGGCACAGAAGGTACAACTGCTACTTTAACGTCCATCTGACCCGGTATATATAAGAATGTTCCTATGTATACATCATCTTTTCTAGCCATTCGAGAAGGTTCTTGCTGCTCCTGTCTCGGCCACGTGTTAACCACGTGGTTGATGTAGGATTAACCGCCAGATCCCACGAAGAGAGAAGAAAGAAGAGAGAAGACCGAAGAAAGAAGTGGATTGTAACGTTGCCTCCCGCGTTGGTCCTTCCCGCGGGAGACCGTTACGGTGACGACGCCGGCAGGCTGTTCCCTCACCACCCTCGCTGCTCCCCACACCCCCGCGTTGCCTCCACTCCATCTTCACATGTCTTTTTATTTTTTATCTTTTATCATCCATCATCCATCTCTCGACCGTTTGGCTTGAGCAATCTCTACCCCAGCTTCCCCACCCCATTCTGGAAAACTCATTTTCCTGAGGAGTGGAGGCTGGAGTGGACCTGTTCTCACCTGACGGGGTGGAGACCCTCACACTATCTCTTACCTCTCCCCTACCTTGGACCGTCGACCGTCCCTCACTCACGTTTTCTCGCACTAGGACACTGATGCCACCAACATGCCGCCTGACATACGTCTAAAATCCCTCAAAACTGATTGTCCCCCTCCTTCCACGTTCGAACTCCTGTCCATCGTCTTTAAGACCACTGACATCCGTCCTACTAGGGTCATTCAATTCCCTTCGAACAAATACCAGTTTAAGATTTGCTTGGGCAAAGATAGTGATTTAGATAAAATCCTATCCAAACCTCTTCTTGATGAATTAGCTAAAAAAAACTACCAAATCATTCAAGACCGCTACCCCTTCAAGCTAGATGTACTATTATTGCCTACAATGTTGATGAATCTATCTTGTCCCTCAGCCCTTCGGAGATTGTTGAAGCCATCAATGGCGAAAACAATGACGTTAATGTCATCAACGTCTATAAACCGAATAACTCCAGATCAATAAAGATACAATGTTCAAACCCGACCGAGGCCGATCGCCTGCTCTCCCGGGGAGTCCTGTTCCCCATGATCTCTGTGCCTGCAAAATCCCTGAAGAAAGATGAATATCTCGACGTACAACAATGTTTCAAATGTCTGAAATACGGACATGAGACTAAGAACTGTAAAGAACCCCACCAAACCTGTAGTCAATGCGCGGAAACTGGTCATGGTTTTCGTGAGTGCAAGGCTCAGGCAGAGAAGTGTGTCAACTGTAAAGATAATCACGTTGCTGTATCTGGGCTGTGCCCACGTAAGGAGCAACTCGGCGCAGTGCGTCAGGCACAAAAAAACATCTCACCTCCTTCCACAAACCCTCACCTCTACGCAACAGTTGCTGCTGCTGCTCCTCCCCCTGCCACCCAAGCTTCTCCTATCCCAACTACTAATTCTTCAGACCTCCTCACCCTACAAGGTAGGATGCATGCGTGCTACCTAAAAGCGTTGTTCCTGAGCGGGGAAGATAAGTCGGAATTCATCAGAATTTTCGATTTGCTTCTTGCTCATAACAACCTACCCAATGTACGAACTCCACCTGAACTCCTCAGCTCCCCCGCCACCAACCATCCCTCACCGACCCCTGTCTTGTCCGCCACCCTGACCCCTAACGAAAACGTATCCCAGGAGACCCCCAGTAACACTTCCAACACTCCCCCAACTACCCAACCTGTCACCCTCCCAACTTCCAATACCCCCTCCGCACCCTCTAGCACAACTCCATCCACAACCCCCCCAACCCAACACCAGCAATCCTACTGTCTCTCCAAATACCGATTCCTCTCCCACCCCCACCGTCCCAACTTCCACCACCACGACAGTTCCCCCAGAACCTCCACTCACCAATCCCCCCTCCCCCCTCCCCCTCCATCCGTCCCCTACCTAACCCTCCCAGAGGAGCCCCAGCACCTGACCCTGCCGACACACCAGACAACCCACCAACGGTCAACCTTGACCTTCAACTCGTCGACAATGATCAGCTCCCCTCCCCTCTCCCCTCTCCTGACCCCTCACCAGATATATCCCGACCCAAGACTAGAAACATGATAAAAGTGA
>NC_092293.1:9585589-9608089 GCF_036320965.1 Panulirus ornatus
AACCACTCTTCCCCTTTACCCTTGAGCTTCGTTTTACTCAGAGCCAAAAACATCCAGGTTCCTTTCCTCAAACTTATACCTATCTCTCCTTTTTTCTCATCTTGTTTACATCCACACACATTTAGAACGACCTCAGTCTGAGCTTCGAGGAGGATGGCACTTCCCGTGTGACTCCTTCTTCTGTTTCCCATTTTTTAAAAAGTTATGATTACAAAGGAGGGGAGGGTTTCAGCCCTCGCTCCGTCTCCTTTTAGTCGCCTTTCTGCGACACGTGAGGAGTCGTGAGAAAGTATTCTTTCTCCCTATCCCAGGGATATATTATATATTATATATATATATATATTTATATATATATAAAATCTGGAGGAAAGTGAGTGGTTTTAGATATCTGGGGAGTGGATCTGTGTCAAGGCGGATGGAACCATGGAAGCGGAAGTGGTCATAGGGTGGAGGAGGGGGCGAAAATTTTGGGAGCCTTGAAAAATGTGTGGAAGTCGAGAACATTATCTCGGAAAGCAAAAATGGGTATGTTTTGACGGAATAGGTTCCAACAATGCTGTTTGGTGCGGGCGTGGGCTATGGATAGTGATGTGCGCAGGGGTTGGATGTGCTGTAAGGACATGAGTGTTTGAGGACAATGTGTGGGGGTAGGTGGTTTGATCGAGTAAGTAACGTAAGGGTAAGAGGATGTGTGGGGAAATAAAGAGCGTGGTCGAGAGTAGCAGAAGAGGGTGATTTTGAAATGGTCTTGGGCCACCATGGAGAGAATGAGTGAGGAGATATTGACACAAGAGGATATATGTGTCGGAGGGGATGTGGGAACGTGGAGAGAGGGAGACCAAATTGGAGGTGGAAAGATGGAGTGGAAAAGATTTGTGTGATCGGGGGCGCTGAAACATGCAGGAGGGTGAAAAGGAGGGCAGAAATAGATGTGAATTGGAGTCATGTGGTATACAGGGTTGACGTGCTGTCAGTGGATTGAAGCAAGGCATGTTGAAAAGCGTATTGGGGTAAACAATGGAAAAGCTGTGTAGGTATGATTTATTTGAGTGTCTGGACGTGTGTATGTTACATGTGTATGGGGGGGGGGGTTGGGCCATTTTCTTTCGTCTGTTTCCTTGGCTACCTCGCAAAACGCGGGAGACAGGACAAAGTATAAAAAAAAAAAAAAAAATAAAAAAAAAACTATATTTATATATTTATTATTATATATATTATATATATATATATATATATATATATCTATATACATGACTCAAACTGGGTTGAGGCCGACGTGGAGCGTCGGGTCGCCTTGCCTCGTTTAGGGACGTCTCTTTCATTAAGAAAACGGCAGGTCGAGATCGCAGAGACAATACATGATCTTGCATTTAGAAACTGACAGATGTAATATAGCAAGAAATATGAACAAAACAGTGAGTTGGTGACATGTTTCATATTTTGTAATACAACTCTGAAGATAGTTTGTAGATCCTTAAGAGGAATGAATGGTGGATAAATGGTGAGAAATGTGCAGAAACAGGGCTAAGTATTTCAGTCCAAACTAGAATTCTTTTGTTCACTTCTCGACATTGATCTCAGGACGTTTCAATGGCTGAGATTTACATGATACAGAAAATCTTCAAAACAAGGACGATAGACGATAGATAGATGGTTAAATAAATAGGTAAAACTGATAGATGTAGGTGCAACCAGAGTCGCCTATATTTCGTACACAGCGAATGAGATGATAGATAGGCGAGGCTATAACCATCGTCTATGATTATTGTAAATGACTAATAATGATTAATCTTTATTGTTTTTGTGCGACTGCTGTTAGCCTTTGAAGGTTAATGTTCCCTCAAAGTTGCCCGGACCCTACCACTAGGAGGTCAGCAGTTCGACTTAGGGTCCATTTGTGCCATGTTTATGGCACCCAACAGAATGGATGTATTTTTCTTATTTTTTTTTTCATCCCTATGGATGGGACTCATAAATGTTAGGAACTTTTCCTAACGATTTGATCCTTTATGGTAACTGCTTCATTCGTACAATAGTTTGTCAATAACTTGCAACTGAATGAGAACTTTTGCTATAGGAAGTGTCTTCTGAGGACCGGGTATAACAGGGTCGACTGCTGGAGGAGGAGCAGCTTCTCCAATCTCAGGGACGGGAACTTAAGGTTCAAGGAATTTCAGGGATGAATGTTGGTGGTGTGGACTTTAATCTTCAACACGGCAGCTTCAGCTTTAGGGTCGGCTGCTGCTGCAGGTGCTGCTGATCCTCCAGTCGCAGCGACGGACACATCAGGGTCTTCATCGACGACCAGTACGAGTACGTCGGGATCCACCAAGCCTGATTCATCCCCATAGAAGTAGGGGATCAAGGTCACCAATTCAGTGGTAGGCATCACTTTGCCCCGTTGTTTGGTGGGAGCCAAAGAAACATTGATGGGGATGGCGGCTGCTCCTGTGTCAACTACACCAGTTTCCTCGCTGGGTCCGCCTTCGCACAGGTCATCATCATCTTGATGCCGAGTCTGGATCTTCACCACTACTCTCTCGTGCACGGGTTCGATATCCAGACGTGATCTCTTCCTGGAAGGCCTTTGGCATTCTGGAAGGCACCGCTTTCCTCCCTGGGCCAGGCCCTCACTGCCGGACAACCAGGTAATTCTGGTGTAGGCGTACTCCTGGTGGCGGCCGTTGCGTCCTCCAAGTCTGCGATCTGCCTTGATGCCCCACCGTCCCAGTGTTCTGCCGACGTTCAGGACGGCAGCTTTCTCGTACCCGAACCCTTCGCAGAATTCACAGTATCGCAAATATAGCTCAGTTCGGCTTATACAATCTTTAACAGCCCCGGTTTGCTGGATGTGAGCCTCGAAAAATTCAAGGAAGGATTCCTTGCCAGGGTACCGATGGGCAGCGCGGACGTGAGTCATTTCTGCGATCTGGTGAGATGAGTGATTTACTTGACGAAGTAAACTTTCATAGACCAGCACTTGCAAAAATATAGTGAAGCCACACAAAAATATAGTAGACTAGCGTTTCCTCATTGATTTAATATCCTAGATGATAGATTAACAGAGTGAAGTTGAAGCACTAGTGTAGTGAAGATGAAACATCAATATAGTGAAGATGGCAGGATACGATAGAGGGTGTACACTGGGAAGAATTACCTCTTGTGGAGAGTGTAATGTAGCTTGTAGTGGAAAGATAATGACATCAATGATGGTGTGTGTGTATATGTGTGTGTGTGTGTGTGTGTGCGTGTGTGTGTGTGTGTGTGTGTGTGTGTGTGTGTGTGTGTGTGTGTAGTGGTACAAAGACTATATAAGAAGGACAAGAAAGCAGGAGTAATCTCGCGCGAGCAATGACTGCTTTAATTGTGCGCGTTGTCAACAGCTGGTGGTACTAATTACCCTTGCGCTGTCTGGCTGTCTGTTGACGAAAACTTTACAGTGAGTTTTCAGTTTAAAAAAAGAAAATAATATAAAACTTTTTTTTTTATGTTTTTCCCAAGGATGAAGCATTGTATGGACGACTTGAGACAACTATGAGCAATAACATATGTAGGTAACATTAAACACAATGTTAGGGACCAAATCAACTGGACGGTTTCATCAACAATCATGCCATATCAACCAGGACATATTTCATTCTTTAACATTAAAGCAACATATTTACATACATATCCTGTAATTGGTCCACGTAAGCCTAATGATCCTGATGAAGTGATTATGCAGATAAGAGATGATGGGAAATACTCTAGCAATAATGAGCTTGAAAACAAAGTTAACTAGCATAAGTGACTCGTCAATAAGTAAGCTCAAGAATATTTTTTTCTTTAATTACAAAACTGTAGGTATTAGGGAAATATGGTATGTACTTCTTGATATCTAAAAAATTCGCCTTTGTCTTTGTTGAGTTTGTAGAAAAATGTGGTTGTTTGTTATCTACTTGTCTTAGATTTATCCCATCCTACGTTTATATTTATGAATGTCTTACCAATTCTATCACAGCAATACCCCTTACCTTTCTTTGTCCTGTGGAAATGTGTGTAAAATGTGATGTGTGGGAATAGTTTTCCTCCTCTTGCATATCACACATAGATAACATCTTTTTCTGCTCATAATCATATATCTGATTAATCTCATCTGGCGGTACAACACCCCATAATGTCTTAGAACCTGGACTTGATATATGTGGAGATATATCCAGCATGAGTAAGACGTGTTCTGGGTGTTAGTGACTCATTAACTTACTGATGGATCAGTGAGAATGTGATGATGATTTTTTCCTGCTGCTGATTCAGGTTATAATCCGTTGATTTTTCTCATCACTCAGTTGAGACACTGTTGATGTGTGTCAGTTCCTTGTATGTGGTAAATCGGTCAATTCGTATAAAACAAACGTGGACTCATGTTTCATGTTATTTGCAAATTTCTTTACTTTAGTGGGTAAATTTATATATCCACCTAAACTTGCTCTTGATCGACTACTGGGCGGCGTTCAGGTGTCCTTGTGTGGACACTGTACGGCCAGTGTACCTTCAGTGTGTGTTGACACGGGGGAGGTGACCCTGGTCGGCCAGTGTAGCCCTAGTGTTGTGGGGTATGGAAGTGTAGGACGGCAAATGTTGTTTTAATAATTTCATATATCACTCTGATGTCTTCCCTGTTTGCTCAGTGATTGGACTTTTGATAGTTTTATGCAATATATATCATGCTCTTAAGTTGGTTTTCGGAACTCAAGTGTGTACTTGTCATTCAGGTGAGATGATAATCAATTCAATATCAAACATGTAACTACTATTAGGTATACTTGAGTTGGAGTATAATGGACATCAAACGTCAGGGAGGAGCCTCCGCCACCCTGAGTGTCCACTACAGTTCCCAGTTACGTCATGGTCAATATGCCAGCACTCACCAGGTCTCCAACCTTATCAGGAGCTGACCACTCTCTCTGTGTCTGGCATCACAACGTTGATGGATTCATATCGTCTTTGTCTTGATGTTACTTTGAACTCTTTATAAGGAGATAAGCATATGTTTATTTGGAATTTGTGGTAGTGGTAAATACATCTATCCATTCCTCCACACCAAAAGGAATATATGTATTACTACTACTGTTTTCATACGACATTTGGACCCCTTATCTAAGGGTTCCTGCAGCTTCAAGGTTGCTTTGCACTCAGTAACAGGGACACGATGGACTCCTTTGAAGATAAAATGTTTTCGTGAGACTGTACTGTTTCGTTAAGCGACGATGACACATATCTTCGCTAATAATACTAATACTAATAACAATAATGTAATTATGATAAATAGTACTGTACTACAATAATAATAGAGATAATGAAATTGATGATGATAATTGTAATAATAATGATGTAATTATGATAAATAGTACTGTACTATAATGATAATGAAATAATAAAATTGATGATAATAATGATAGTAATGATAATGATGTAATTATAATAAATAGTGCTGCACTATAATAATAATGAAATAATGAAACTGATGATAATATCAATTTCATTATTTCATTATTATTATAGTACAGTACTATTTATCATAATTACGTCATTGTTATTGCTATTATCATTATCATCAATTTTATTATTTCATTATTATTTTAGTACAGTACTATTTATTATTATTACATCATTATTATCATTGTTATTATTATCATCAATTTTATTATTTCATTATCATTATAGTACAGTACTATTTATTATAATTACATCATTATCATTACTATTATCATTATCATCAATTTCATTATTTCATCATTATTAAAGTACAGTACTATTTATTATAATTACATCATTCGTATTACTATTATTATCATCATCAATTTTATCATTTCATTATTATAATAGTACAGTTCTATTTATCATAATTGCATCATTTATTATTACTATCATTATTGTTTTGATTATTATTGTTACTATTATTATTATTATTATTATTATTATTATCATTATTATCATTATCATCATTATTATTATTATTATTATTATTATTATTATTATTATTATTATTATTATTACTACTATTATTACTATTATATTATTATTATTATTATTATTATTTAATATTATTATTATTATTATTATTATCATTTTTATTATTATTATTCATTATCTTTATCATTATCATCATTATTGTTATTATTTCTATCTTTATTTTTGTTTTGTCATTGCTATTATCATCATTATGATTATTATTACTATCATTTTCAATATCATCATTATTATCATTATTATTACTATTATTATCATCATTATCATTATCATTATCATTATTATCATTATTATTATTATTATTATTATTGTAATCATTATTATCATTATTATCATCAATCTTATCATTATCATATATCATCATGACTTATCTATTCATTATTTATCATACTTCGTCGCTGTCTCCCGCGTTAGCAAGGTAGGCCAAGGAAACAGACGAAAGAATGGCCCAACCCACCCACATACACATGTATATACATACACGTCTACACACGCATATATATATATATATATATATATATATATATATATATATATATATATATATATATATATATATATACACAGACATATACATTCCTTCACACTCAGACTCTAGATGTCATGTATAATACACCGAAACCACTGCTCCCTTTCCACATCCAGGCTCTAGAAAACTTTCTATGGTTAATCCCAGACGCTTCAAATGCCCTGGTTCAATCCATTGACAATACGTCGACCCCGGGATACCACTTCGTTCCAATTTACTCTAATCCTTGCACGCCTTTTACTCTTCTGCATGTTCAGGCCCCGATCGCTCAAAATGTTTTTCACTCCATCTTTCCACCTCCAATTTGGTCTCCCACTTCTCGTTCCCTCCACTTCTAACACATATGTTCTCTTTGTCAATCTTTCCTCACTCATTCTCTCCATGTGACCAAACCATTTCAAAACACCCTCTTCTGCTCTCTCAACCACACTATTCTTATTACCACACATTTCTCTTACCCTCACATGACTTACTCGATCAAACCACCACACACCACATATTGTTCTCAAACATCTCATTTCCAGCACATCCACCCTCCTCCGCACAACTCTAGCCCACGCCTCGCAACCATATTATTATTATTGTTATTATCATTATCATTATCATCAATATTATCATGTATCATTATTATCATCATCATAATTATCATTATCACTATTATGATAATTGTTACTATCATTAATATCATTATTATGGTCATTATGATTACTATAATCATTAAGTATAATATGATATCTGGTACTGAAGGATACGGTATGCTGGTTATCAAGTGGGAAGTTAGATATGGTATGGATTGTCATTTCACATGTAGGTTAGTAGGAAATATATTGTGTACCTAACGTGTGTTGTTGGGCATTATAATCGTCCGATAATGATAATGATTAAATCTTATTTCCTGCTCTTCTCAGTTTTAAAACCAGATACATGAAATATCTTCCGTTGACAATTTTTTTATCTAGAGTTCGGTATGTACATGTGTGGTCTTAAGATTTAGGTGACTAAGTATTGGAATTCACTGGCAGGTATGGTGTGCATTATCACCGAGCCTGAGTCTTAAAGATCAAGGTCATGGGTTCGAGTCTCCAACATTCAGTATGTTCATCCAACGTTATAGTGAAGATCTTGACGATAAATTAGGATTTTGACATTATCTGAAAGCGTTGGGTCAAAGATCAGTGATTTTAAGAGTTTAGTGAGATAGTATTGAAGTGGAGATTGTGGTGGCTGAGGCCAAGAACCAGTGGTGTCCAGTGAGTAGTGAAGATAATGACCCTTGTCCTGCCCCATTAGGTCAGGTTAAATGGCACTTAGCGAGGTAACGAGTTAGAGTCAAGAACAGAGGCAAGTATTTTGGGAACAAGTGAGTGAGTGTGTCAGCAGTTATGATGTAAGAGACCAGGTATTAGTGATGGTGATTTAAATGCGAAGGTAAGTAATGTGGCAGTGGAGGGTATAACTGAGGTGCATGGAAATGGTGAACAACTTGTGTTGTGTGTGTGTAAAGGACTGGTGATTGGGAATACCTGGTTTGTAAAATGTGATATACATAAATATACGTATGTGAGTAGGAGAGATGGCCAGTGGGCATGACTGGATTACATGTTAATTGAAAGACGTGTAAAAGAAAGACTTTTGGATGTAAATGTGCTGAAAGGGGCTGCTGGAGGCGACAGTGGAGACGACAGTGAAGATCTGAAGAGGTTTTCGAAAAAGAGGAAACAATGTCGGGGAGAAGAGGTGGCGAGAGGAAGTGAACTTGGAAAAGAGACTTGTGTGAAGAAATACCAAGAGAGATTGAGTGCCACATACACTCTTACTGTGTAAATATCCCTTTCTATGAGATGACGTAAAGATGTTGATGAACAGAGGAGTTGGGATATGACATGAAAAAGTTGGAGAATAAATGAAGGAAAGATTGAGATATACAGATGACTGGCGGACCGCCATGATGGTTGTCAATCTAGCCAGCTGGGTTATTATTTATAAGTTGTGTTTAGTTGTAGGTCCAAGTTTGTTGTCATGATATAATGTTGACTGCCAGTGAGTACCTGGCTGGCGCGGGTGCCACAAGGCTGGGTCAAGTGTAGTGTAAGTGTGGTCTAGGGATGGTGTGTGTACCACTTGTAGATGATGGGCCGCATCATGACCTGCCGGTTATAACATCTTGACCAACACCTGCTGCTGCTGCTACACTTGCAACTCTCCTTTTCTAAGGCCGTTTTTATGCTTCATGTAACTTTGTCTTTTTTCAATTATTCTAAAGCTGTAGTTACAAAATTATTTTTACTATGTAGCTTCTGTGAAAATATACTCTGAAAGCACATCGCTGTCGTCTTCCAGGCATTGCCCATCTGATACAATAATTATTAGTAATTAGATTTCAGATGAGGAGATATAGTTGTACTCCTCATGACTAATGGTGTTCTTCTTTGACAATATGCTGTACTGACCTAAGTTTATACGTATTACAGTAACGATCTGAGAAGTTGATGATATTCCAGGTAAAGTTACAGATTACATCAGTAAACATACCTCTTACATAACTAACCCTGCCTGCCACCTGTGAGAGAAAAAAACTCTCATGATCTTAATGTGTTCATTTGGAAGGATTCTAATGCCTGGTATCAAGGAAATGATATGCATACTGTAATACAGTGACCAATATTGTACGTCATAATGTAAGTGGTGTGTGACTAACTATAACTGTAATATTACCTGTTCATTCTTGCTACTAACACATGACACCAAGTTGTCTGTTAGTCTTATTACGTACATTAATACACTGTTGTCTTGGCTTTACATCTCTACTAATGATGACACCTAAATCCTTCTCCTGCCTTGATAGTTTTATTTCCACATCTTAAGATGATACTGTAGTTTGCCTGCTATGTGTACACAGTGTAAACATATGTCTACGGTGAATATCACTGGCCATTGTACACTGACGTTGTTCAGCAATGTAAACCCAAGAGTGAACCTTAGACAGCATTACGGTAACATGAATTACACTTATACTGAGTCTGAGAACCTATCATTGATTGTCATAGAATCCAGATGCAAAAAATGTATTCCTACCGGATTTCTATAGAAAGTACGTGGGACATTGATGTTAAGCAAATTATTTTATACGATAATGAATTAAATCCCATAACTTTTCTGGAGCATAAGGTACAGAAATGTATGTAACATAAAACCGGTAAAATAAACATATCTAACATAAAGATTTATATTTTGCAGATAACATAAATGTTTTACATGTAGAAATCGGTAATATCTTCAACAACGTAAACATAATACTATCAAATTTTATATTACAAGCTTTTTATCCGGGTTTTACGTATTAAAACGATATTGCTTACAGAAAAGTAATGTAGTTATTATCAGCACAAGGTTTAGAAGGTCTTAAACAAGTTATGAGTTTATATTCTTCAAAACTCTAGAAAGATCCATTAAGTATACTGGGAAAAATAGACTTGCTTTTATGAGGCGATGAATACTTATGAAAAATCATCGACATTTTCCTTAAAAATATTCTTTATGAATTGAAATCAAGTATTTTTTTAGAGAAAATGTTTCTGAATAGCAACAAGACACAGTCAAATCTAACAAGCTAAAGTTCATCAAATGACAAAGAATATATGCGATTCTAAAAATCTTATTAATATAATAAAACTAAATATGTTGCAAAAATTTTTCAAATCATCAAAAGTAATAAAAGAAGAAGCCATCCGTAGGTAACTTGTTACTCCCGGCATAAACACTTATAGGCGGAATCCGGTAACACCTCTTGAATAGCATGTGGAAGACAGAGTAGAGTGGCTAGGCTGTGGAGCATGTTCTCCACTTCAACTGACTAATGATATGTTAAGACAACACAAACCACATACATCCATTGTGAGGATGGAATCAGGGATGAAACATCTATAACTAGAAAGGTTAAAGATACAAAGATGGTGAAATACCTTTACCCGGGATCAGTAGCACCTGTGGTAATGGACACACCTTTGTAATGCTTGATCACTTACAACTGATCAACTTTAATACGAAAGTCTTAGGTATTGTCCCTCAGGAAAACTTTTTATAAATATTTATAAAACACATATATATGTTAGATATACACTATCTCTAGAATATATCTTTACCTGGGACGTGTAACACTTGTGTGGATAGACACAACTTTGTAATGCATGATCCATTACATGAAATGAACTTCACTAACGAAGAGTTATACAACGCGTCGTTGGAGAACATTAATCAAATACCTATACAGAATTTTTATGTTAGATAAGAGGCATTTACTAGAAGTGAACATAAGAAATGATGAAAGAAAAGGACGTAGATGTAGATGTTTTATTAAGAAATGAAATATTCCTGCCTTAAATTGTCTCTCTTGTATTTGATTTTCTGTTAGATACAAACATGCTAATGTAATCTGTTCCTTATGATCATAAATGTTTATGTTTTTAAAACGTTTTTATCATGTCTTAAGGATTCTGGCTTACAGACCTTGGTTCTGAACAACCATTATAATGCAACACAATACATTATTTTTTTTTTATTATACTTTGTCGCTGTCTCCCGCGTTTGCGAGGTAGCGCAAGGAAACAGGCGAAAGAAATGACCCAACCCCCCCCCCCATACACATGTATATACATACGTCCACACACGCAAATATACATACCTACACAGCTTTCCATGGTTTACCCCAGACGCTTCACATGCCTTGATTCAATCCACTGACAGCACGTCGACCCGGTATACCACATCGCTCCAATTCACTCTATTCCTTGCCCTCCTTTCACCCTCCTGCATGTTCAGGCCCCGATCACACAAAATCTTTTTCACTCCATCTTTCCACCTCCAATCTGGTCTCCCAATACATATTTATCATAAACAAATCATTTATCACAATAACCATTATGTTTGTACCAGATTCTTTAAGTCCTCAATCACGTTTGTTAATATATAAGGAATTCTTTCTCCACATCTCAATACATAACATATATCTACACGTGTGGAAATATATGTATATGTTTTTATATTTTTTTTCTCATCTTTTCTAATCAACGTACAAGGTATATGTCTAAAGAAAATACTGGATAAAATCCTAAGTTATGTGTGTGTGTGTGTGTGTGTGTGTGTGAGCACACATAGTAAAGGTTAAGGGACGGGACAACACGAGTGTACAACTCTCTCCCGTAATACATAAATACTAATCACACACACACACACACACACACACACACAGAGCGGCGCCAGGCTGGAGGCGGGGCATCGTGACGTCACAAGCAAGTCCCTCCCCCCGCCAGATCCAAACATGTGTTGTGTCTGGTGATGGCGGTTCAAGATTTCCCACATTTATATTGATCTTTACATTATCATCCACTCCCAAAGTCACCTGGCATTCTTGTGTTTCAACAACAGACGTGATATATGCAACACCAGGCAAACATTGTACCATTATCTGATAGGTTAATTGGTGCACAATCAAGAACCAGTGAATTTCATCGCCGCCATAAGTAAGTAAGGAAGGTGACTTTAATGATGATAAATACGACCTGGTATGGCTCTGTCTACACACTACCGCCATCTGGTCAACCTGGTACATATGATCATTTAAACTGTGACATTTAAACACAATCTTTGAAAATCACTCCCACAAACGCGAACTTAAAATCCATCCATTCAACTCCGTCATTTATTCAGGAATATTTAGTATTCGAGCGTTATCATTTCAGCTGCGTTATTTGATCAGAGACTTTTAAACTACATTATATAAAGACAAACCTTGAAAGTATGTCATTTAAACGAAAATTTGTGCAAAGCGTCATTGAAACTCAAACTTTTGATCCCGTCAATAACTTTAAAATTCTCTCAAACAACTGCGAACTTTTAAACTCAGTCAAATTGCAGCTGTTTTAGGAAATGTCTCATTTAATTGAAAAAAATTATAGTCACTTAATTCAAGGATATCCTTTGAAGTCTGTCTTTATATAATGAACCATCAAACTCCGTCTCTGGAAATAAACATAAGCTTTAGTTCAGTTACTGGAAAGGAAGTTTGTACATTCTATTGAAGTCCATCACTTAACACGAACTTTTAAATGCTTCCATTTCCTGGGCCATTCATTCCCTGTCTACCATTCATAATATGGCCTTTTAAACTCTGTGTCTACGATGTTCTGTTCACCGTTGTCCACAGTATCGAGATAGCACCAGGAACATAAGATAATGCTTCATACCGTCACATACATTCCTTACCTGTCATATGTAATGCAACGAAAACACAACCCACAGTCCACAACCAGGCCCTACAACCCTGTCCGTGGTTTACCCCATTTGATTCATATGTCCTGCTTCAGTTCACTGATAGCAGGTCGTCCCCTGTAAATCACATCGCCCCAGTTCACTTTATCCTATACACGCCTCTCACGTGACCTTGAACATATTCAGGCCCTGATCACTCAAACTCTTGTTCACTTCCTCCATCCATCTCCAATATGGTCGCCCTAATCTTGTCCCCTACACTTCTTGCACATGTATCCTCCTTTAACCTCCCCTCACTCATTCTCTCCAAATGTCTAAACCATTTCAGTACACCTTCTTCAGCTCTGTCAACCATGCTCTATTTATCATCACACATCTCTCTTACCCTATCATTACTTACTGGATCAACCCGCGTCACACCACATGTTGTTCTCAGACATTTCATTTTCAACACATTCACTCTATCATCAAATCTTCCTCATACTGTCTCTACCTTCACCGCCGACTGACATCACTGTTCAAACTCAGGAATGTCTATACCATATTTATTGTACCTGAGCCGCGCCCCAGCCATGTCCTCCTGACTAACTAGAGCCACACACACACACACACACAGGCACCAGCTGGACACAATACAGAACACAACACACACAATCCTCCTGGGTCCATCTCACACCACCTACCAAGATGTGCTCATCTGGCTGACCCCGTCCACCCCACCAACACCACCAGCTAACCCCCTGCCCCACCCCCGGCACAATGACCTCTCTCTCTCTCTCTCTCTCTCTCTCTCTCTCTCTCTCTCTCTCTCTCTCTCTCTCTCTCTCTCTCTCTCTCTCTCTCTCTCTCCTCATCCCCCCGCACCGCCGTTCGTCAGTACACTCGACTTGTACCAATCACAGCTGGAACACAGAGATATAAGACCAGTCCTATACCTGTTATTGTGAACGTCATCAACAATCCAGCAACAAGTACACAAGCTAAGCAAGTAAACTGCTGCTCAGTTTTCCACTTATCGACTTAGTTAAGACAAACAAAATATCAGCAGGTGTACCACAGTGGTGTGTGCCCGACTGACTCAGTAACATCATTACTGGAACTCCACCAGAGTTTGTGTTGTCGCTTACCCCTCCGGAGCCACAGTCGACCGACCTCACATAAATAGCAATTGATAGTTTGAGGAAAATAATGATTCCTGCCTTAAAGGTCAATAGTGAGGAATGGTCGGTCTTCAAGATTATTGCTCTGATGTTAACAAACATGGCCAAGTGAATCTTGTCATTTGTAGTAGAAACGTTAATTCTATTATGGAAGTGAGCAATGGAAGGAGTGATGCAGATTGATCAGGTGGAGGAAGTAGGTGAGGTAAGGTGTGGTGGTCAGTCACACCATTTACATGTTGGTCACAGGAAGAGTTTAGTAAACACTATCGTCTCTCACAAGAATGAACCAGGTTTGTTCTGGAGAAGATAAGAGGGAGGCAGGGAGGCTGCCTAGATGGAAGAGGTCAATTATGGTAAGATTACTGGAATGATTGACATTATTATATTTGATGTAGGAATAATGAGCCTCATAGTTTGCCTGATCTTCGTAACGTTCATCACGATCACTTTATGTAATAACTCACAATGATATATAATCTCCACATCTCACTCCCTCACT
This sequence comes from Panulirus ornatus, assembly GCF_036320965.1. Taxonomy (NCBI): domain Eukaryota; kingdom Metazoa; phylum Arthropoda; class Malacostraca; order Decapoda; family Palinuridae; genus Panulirus; species Panulirus ornatus. Next base: position 9,600,057 of record NC_092293.1, read on the forward strand.
CATACTCTAGTTCTTTAATATAACACCAAAGCCTCTCTCTCCTGTCCAGCCTGACTCTCGTCCCAAGCCTCTCTCTCCTGTCCAGCCTGACTCTCGTCCCAAGCCTCTCTCTCCTGTCCAGCCTGACTCTCGTCCCAAGCCTCTCTCTCCTGTCCTGTCTGACTCTCGTCCCAAGCCTCTCTCTCCTGACCTGCCTGACTCTCGTCCCAAGCCTCCTCCGCCTGTCCTTCCTTTTTCACATAAAGTCTCTCTCTCTTTCAAATCCTCACTTTCCTCACAAACCTAGCCTAACCTAAGCTATCTCATGTTCAGACTCCCTCATCCCAAGCCTCTCTCTCTGGTACAACCCAACCCTCATCCCAAGCCTCTCTCTCTGGTACAACCCAACCCTCATCCCAAGCCTCTCTCTCTGGTACAACCCAACCCTCATCCCAAGCCTCTCTCTCTGGTACAACCCAACCCTCATCCTAAGCCTCTCTCTCCTTCAAAGCCTCACTCTCCGGCCAAACATCTTGTGTTCAACCTCTCTCATCCCGAGCCTTTCTCTCCTACAAAGCCTCACTCTCATCCCAGGCCTCCCTCTCCCTCCCTCTACACCAGCGGTATTTAAACATTTTCAGCGTTGCAGGTCCACATGAATTTGGGGAAGAATTAGAGAAATTATGGAACTCTTTATAATGTGTCCCATTTTCACAATGTTGCTTGAAATCTTACAGTTGCACGTGCCGGGCTACCACAATAACCGCCACCTGATTGCCACTCTCCTGGAGGAGGAGGAAGAAGCCGATGTTGTGATAGTAAACATCACATGATGTATCACTAATGGTCATAAGATCAAACATTATGGCTACACATCCCGACAATCACCAGACTGTGTGTGGCACAGCACGAAGGACGGAGTCGCCCGCCAGTCTTGTACGAAGCACAATACAATATCTCACTACTTCCTGCCGCTTTCAATACTTTCTATCAGTCAAGATACTCACACTACGTACGTACGTACGTACATCGTTCTATTATCCTTTGTACATCTTCACAACTGGCGTTTTCGACCTTATCTGAATGAGTCACATCAAATGGTTATCAAGGACACAGAACACATAACACTTGTCTACTGTCTTTGTCTTTCATACTCTATTTTTCATATTTGTTTGCCATTTCCCGCAAGAACAAGGTAGCGTCAGGAATAAGTGAATGAATCCTAGAGGGAAACTTAGTTGGGCTCCTTCCTCTATTCCTTCATTTGAAAAGTAATACAGAAGAGGAAGATTTCCAACCCCCCAGTTCCCAACCCTCAGTCGCCTTCCACGATATGCAGAAGATACGTATGCAGACAAATAGACAGACAGACAGACAGACAGACACACACACACACACACACACACACACACACACACACACACACACACACACACACACACACGGAGTAGCGCCGAGAATGGATAAAGGCAAGCAAGGTAAGAATATGTACATGTGTATATATATTCCTATGAGTCCACATGGAAAATGAAACACGATAAGATACCCAAGTGCACTTTCGTGTGATAATCACATCATCAGGGAAGACACAAGAGAGAAATATAACAGTCATTTGATATACATCGAAGAGACGTAGCTAGGACGCCATATGGTAAACATGTGATTGTCCAAGACAGACAACGAGTGTATCTTAAACTTATCATTTTGCAAATTCTATCAACAATAAAGTTATCTAATTTGTATAGACCATCACTAATATTAAGATTATAATTCTTTGTGTATTTAATAAAAGGAGATTCAATGATATTTCTCGTGGTAATAGAGTTAGATTTAATAACTGAGATGGCATTACTCCAGTCAATACAATGATCATAGTTTTTAACGTGATTAAACAAGGCATTTGATTCTTGTCCCGTTCTTATGCTATATTTATGTTGCTTAAGTCTAACAGAAAGATCCTTACCAGTCTGCCTAACATAAAATTCATCACAATTTCCACATGGCACTTTATAGATGCAACCAAGAGAATTTTCTGGTGAATTCCTGATTAAGATATTGTGTATAGTATTATTGTTGCTAAAGGGAACATTTAAGGCAACATCTAAGATGCGGTCCATCATCTAGGGCCGAAAGCAACTCAACATTCGCCCCCAGCTAGATAGTGGCACGTACCAGGAATCACATAATTAACTAAAGTAATACAACAACAACAACAACAACAACAACAACAACAACAATAAAACAAATCAATGCGTCCAAAAATCTTTAACAGAACAAAATTGTGCACATTTGTATAAAATAACAAGAAAAACATTGCTACGTAATAGAATTGTACACATTGGTATAGAATAACAAGAAGAAAAACATTATCAAATAGCAAAAAAAGTCTATAAATGTTACAGCAAAACAACATAGTCATAAAATCAATAACAAAAATACTTATCTAAATAAAGACAGGAAACAGTAGATACAGAACATGTTTTGTTATATAACAAAGAATTCTCAAAACAATGCACATCAAACACAAGAAGAAATTCTTAACGAAGACAAAATAAAACAATTTAGAAAGATGCACATTAACAGCCCAGTCTGCAATTCAGTGAAATTCTCTTTCTTTTTCAACAGAGGAATGTGGTACATTACACAGAGGTAGCCAGTACGATGGTGTTGGGAATGGCTTGGTAAACACCACTACTGCCTGCCTGTGGTCACTCCCTTCTGCATTACCACATGAAAATGGCCCAGGGTCATCCTCAACACTGCTCATCTGATTTAGTTCAAATACAAGCTATAAATCACTATACTACAACTACAGCAACGAAACTAAACTCACTACAAAGTTATTAACCATAGAATACAAACGAAATAATATTACAAACACGAAAAGTATTGAAAACACACACACAGCGGAGCAAAGTCATCTTGCAATTAACTTTTAAATCAAAATGTCGGTGTTGATGTAGTGACGTCACAACGAGGCCGCCAGTAAAACCAGGCGATTAGAAAACTCGTTCTTGTGTGACACACAACTTTGCCACGATACCTCCGCTCTACCTCAACCAATTAGAAAACTCGTTCTTGTGTGACACACAACTTTGCCACGATACCTCCGCTCTACCTCAACCAATTAGAAAACTCGTTCTTGTGTGACACACAACTTTGCCACGATACCTCCGCTCTACCTCAACCAATTTCCAGGAAATTTTTGGAAGAAGCATATATTTTGTATTACATATGATTGTTAAATCATCAAAATGCGATGCATATACCCTTTAACTCTCTCTCTCTCTCTCTCTCTCTCTCTCTCTCTCTCTCTCTCTCTCTCTCTCTCTCTCTCTTCACAGAGAGAGAGAGAGAGAGAGAAGGAGAGAGCTTGAAGAGAGAGGATAGAGAGAGAGAGAGAGAGTATCGCCGATCGAGAGTAGACCACAAATGATGCCCGTGAGAGAGTGTCCTAGTCCCCCGTATAGAGATCACTGAATGACTCGCGAACGCACTGCTTGCTGTCCCTGTGCAGGTCGCTCCCCCCGACCCAGCCAAGCATAGCTCTCTGCGGTTACACTCTTCGCCTATACGAGACGGCCGTCCGCCACAAGTGTCACCGACTGCTGTTTCGATCTTCTGTCTGCATCGCTTGGGCGTGTGATGTGGAGTAGTTGTATCATCACTGGGATCATGAGCTCCGCCGAGAATCAGAGAAGGCTTTCGGATTATGAACCACAACCCGGTAACAGTTTACATGTCGACGACAGCACGAGACCCACCGGTAGCAGTCTCAGGACTTTATAGGCGTAGAAAATACGTGTGGATATAGTGACAGTTACTAGGTGACATGTACACCTTGAGTATTCTCACACCTGGACAACGATTATGATCGTAGATTGCTAGCGGTCGTGTGTAGGTGCTGCTCGTCATGATCTGGACGATAAAGTGCCAGACCGTCTATCAGATGTCGAGCCGTGTGTAGAAACAGTGTGCACCTACCCTGGCACTGAGGGATCGAGCCATTCCATACTATGTTGCGTGATGCAGTAAACAGAATCGTGTAGATCTGTATGCTGAACCATGGGTAGAGTACTGGAGACATACCATGTAGGCATAATCGCACTCTCTCAAGAGTGTATGCGTATATGCCAATGAGGAGCTAGGCTATTCCGATGGTACTTGTTCTGTTTAATTTTGTTGAGTAAAGCCATGCGGAGTCATATTAAACGTTGTTACAGAACCAGAAGCCCACGTTCAGCTAGCTGCCTTTTCACAATGCCGCCTGCCATCATCGTCATTCATCACAATACTACGTCTCTTGTACGACTGACGCGTGCCACTGAGTATGTCCGCCCAGTGATCGTGAGTTCCATTAGGGTCGACTTGTATGAAACCCCGGTACCAATCACCGATTTCATCAACTTCATGTTTACTCATCTGATATGAATAGCCTCTAAAAAACATAAGAAATAAAACCTGATACCTAAGGTTTTAGTATTATCTGTAATTGTATATGCCTCAGTTACCCCTTGGAGAGAGAGAGTAATACAGTGGACCGGCAGGCGTCACTGTGACGTTGATAGTACGACTCATTTGATAATATCTCTATCTCACATACCTCTGACTTCAGCTCTCATCTAAAGACTGACCCCACAACAAGACCATGCTCATTGCTATGACATCTTTACTATATTTAGCAATCACCGTTCATTAAAATAGTATGTAGAACGCCTTTGATGATGTATAATGTATGATGTGATCCGGAGAGCTTTAACCCTCGCCACCGTTGTACACTCGCTCTAGTCAGTATCCTTTGTCTGTGTCCATCAGATCGATAGAAGATGCCATCCCTTCTCCTCTAACGGTCCCCAGTACTGTGTTCTTCCTCACGCCCAGCATAGCGACTCTAGAACATTGAAGATCGCCTATACGAAACCGCTCTCTCCGAGTTGTGTGTGAGCTCTGTCACATGTTTTATGATGAAACGATCCTGATCTCGTGTGGAACTATATTCGTATTAGGGATGTGCGTCTGAGTCAACTATATCTTGTGCAGGTTAAAAATGCTCAAGTATGCTCTGACAATTGATTTGCTACGATCATAGCATGTAATATATAATATGTAATGCTCAATTAGTTCCTCGTATCTGGAACCCTGACTGTCGTGTTTGCTTCATCCCGTGTATTCATGTCTATAAAGGTATAAGTCGGTCTAAAGCGTTTGGGTGGAGTACCACCAACTCGTTCTTATACCATAGAGTCCGTGAGTTGAATTTCTTCCTACTAGATGTATACTCCACTTACATTGACTCTGCGGTCGCATGACGTCGTCCATCTACAACGATAATTAGCAGGAACGTTTTACTAAAGGCTGAGACGTACCCCCCCCCCCCCCCCCCCCCCAGACCACCCCCCCACCCCCCCGCCCGCCTCCTCAAGGTAGTCAACCAACCACCCCACACACCAACGGGGGGTTTAAGCGGCGGGCTCGCGCGCGGGGGGAACCACCACCCTAACCATTGGTCGCTAACCCCCCCCCCACCTACTACAAACACTCCCACTTCCCCACTCCTCTACCCCTTTCCTCACCTCCACCGCGATATGTAACAAAAAATTTGGGGGGGGGTAAAAACATTGGTTTGTGTTTTCCTGCTTGTTTAATTCTTAGCTTTGTTTGCATTAAAAAAATAAACATCAAGAGAACCATATTATCGCTTACTCCCTTCAGTCTTGTATTCTCATAACATTTTAACTACTATGCGGCGGTTGAGAGAGCGAACTCCTGAAAATCCTAGATGATAATCGATCCTATCGGCTGATGGTAACCAATGTCAACACTCTTCATATCATCGTTTATGATGGTACCTGTGCGCTAGGTTTATCCCTCACACTCTCCATCCACTGTCGTCTTCTTGTTTGTGGCCCCCCCCCCCTCACCCGAATCATATTTCAGGCCGAATTCCCGGGTTGACACTAATGGTGGTCATGATACTCTTGTGGAGTGCTTCACTCAAGCTAGTGGACACTCTACATGTTCGTACCCAATCCGGTGTTTCAATCTGACCGCCCGTTCTGCGTGCGTAGAGTATTATAGATGTGATAACTCTGCAAGATGTGTTTTGCAGATAGAATGATGTGGCTGCTTTAGTCGTTCAGCAAGCAATTTGTATCCTTTAGTCATGTAGAGAGTGAGACGTTTCTCTTAGTCCTCTCAACATTGCAGATCATAAGTCCGGGCCTGTCTAGTAATAAGCAACAAGAAGCTACAATTTAGTTCTACGACTTAGACATTGGCATGAAGGGAATTCCATTATGCATAGATTCTCTAGCGGTCGATACTGCCTTGCTTAGTACTCATGAGCCCCCCTAACCCATTTTGGCGTTAACAATATGGATCCGCTCAGCCTTGCATGGCCAGCCTCGCCTACAAAGTTGATCGCGACAGACCATGTTAGAGAACAGTTAAAAGGTTGTCTATAGCTAAGTTGGATAGTATGATTGCAGCTATGATGTAGAGCCTCTCGTATATGAGTGGTCGGTCATGCTCCCGTCGAGCGTGTTAGGAAGCTCTCGGCTGGACCTCGAAATGCGTGCTTCTCGTTTCATGTAGTTCCAACCACGACTGTATTCCTTCCCCTGCAGACCTCCGGTCTGTAGAATCGTTTATGCATACCGCTCCACCTAATCGCATACGAACTTGAAGCTCTATCGAATGGACGTGAAGCGGATTGAGATTTTGTATTGTGAATGAGCAGTGTCTTGAGCGTACATTGGATCACTACATAGATGCATGCTCGTATTTGATCCCCTGCTCTTTAATAGTATATCCTTCTTACTTTTTATGTCCGCTTTGTTTACTGTTAATTTACTTTGTTTGTATGATTCTTTTCTAGCGTTCGTTACTTTTTTTAGAACTGCCAGTATTTTTACTCTACAAAATGTTAACGTTTTGCTAGCCAGATAACAGGCTGAATAGATCATCTCATATGTAGATTTGAAGGTCTCTCTCTACGCACCAACTAAATTTGTGTCTCACAGTACATCGACTTCACACATCATCCGACTTCATACAGTCTACGTCTAACGGCGTAAATTAAGAACGCGTAGGCAGTGGTGTCTAGGGCTGCCTCAGCTAGATCTCATATAGATGCTCCATGATTCTGACTTAGAAGTTGTCGTCTCTGAACCCACCTGGCAGATAGGAATAATCTTCCTTAGTCTCAGACACACCTCTGCACTATACGGATCCGCATGTGTTCTTCCCTGAATACTAAGATCACGCTATTATAAATGGCTATAGCTAAGGGACGCGCGCTCCTGTGCTGACCGGTGATAGTCTAATACTAAATTGTAGTACATTTTCACTGAGCTACAAGTTGTTGTGTATCTTTGCTCTAAGAAAGTGATAGGAGCGAGTAGTCCAACCTGCACAAGTACTGATGCTATCCGCTCGTCTCAATCAGTGTTTACCTGTGTTATTACCACTATACACAGATAAACTCTTGATTCAATATAAGCTCGGTACATCCACGGCAGTACTATAACGCCCATCCTCATGCTGACTCCTTCCACCAACCACACCCCACCCAACATTGTGAGGAAGAGATGAAGGTGCATGGACGCGCAATTGTTGATCTAGGACGACTAATCCATAACATTACTATATATGACCCATCAGACATGAACTTGTTTGACAAAAATCAAACTTACGCTGTGTCTAATGCAGTTACGACGCAGCCAGACGAGCACAAAATCCGCCCCCCTTGCACTATATCTAATAACGCATCGATGGAACAGACTAAGATAAGTGCAAGATAATTCCTCTCTTGGTGGATAACGTGTGTTGATCACCGCAGACAATAATGAGGATACACATAGAATAGACGAATTGTACTGATGATGCTCTTGCCTCTCTGACGTCCAAATGTTATCCACATAAAAACAGTACGTAATACAGTACATCCAGTAATATCAGTCGTAACAACCACTATGTATGTAGTCGTGATTACGTAAACATGTGAGGTGGCAAGATTGGACGACGATTAACGTAACAATATTAGACTTCTCATT
>NC_092293.1:9613089-9638269 GCF_036320965.1 Panulirus ornatus
GGGGGGTTGGGCCATTTCTTTCGTCTGTTTCTTTGCTCTACCTCGCAAACGCGGGAGACAACGACAAAGTATAAAAAAAAAAAAAAAGAAAAAAAAAAAAAAAAAAATATATATATATATATATATATATATATATATATATATATATATATATATATATATATATACATATATATATATACACACACATATATATATACACACATATATATATATATATATATATATATATACATATATATATATATATATATATATATATATATATATATATATATGTATAATCCCTCGGAACAGGGGAGAAAGAATACTTCACAAGTATTCCGTGCGTGTTGTAGAAGGCGACTAAAAGGGAAGGGAGTGGGGGGGCTGGAAATCCTCCCATCTCGTTTTTTTTTTTTCATTTTCCAAGAGAAGGAAGAGAGAAGGGGGCCAGGTGAGGATATTCCCGCAAAGGCTTAGTCCTCTGTTCTTAACGCTACCTCGCTAACGCGGGAAATGGCGAATAGTATGAAAGAAAAAAAAAGATATATATATAAAGTATGAATAAATGTGGCGGGGTGGCGACGAGAACGAATAAAAGCAGTAAGTATGAAGTATGTACATGTGTATATATATGTATGTGTATGTATGAATATGTATAGGTTGAAATGCATAGGTATGTATATGGGCGTTTCTGCACGTGTATGTGTATACATGTGTATGTGGGAGGGTTGGCCCATTCTTTCGTGTGATTCCTTTCGCTGCCTCGCTAACGCGGGATACAACGAGAAATTATAAGTAAATAAAGTATACAAGTAATGGGAATGTGTGTTTGTGGTAGTAGTGGGTGGGTGTGTTAAGCGTGGAAAGGAAGGCCTGTTAAAGTCCTTTTTTGTAGACTGGAGGTTTGAAAATGGGGTTTAACGGGCCTCGGTGCCTCTATATATGGTGGAATACGTGCTTGCCATTGGTTGACAATGATCTACCAATGAGGGGGCTGCATTTGATATAGTTTGATAAGTTGTAAGGATGAAATTCCTATGTATTGTTTGGGTTAGGTAAAGTAATCAAGTAATGTCGTCTTCGGTGGTGCGAGCGCGTTTTGTGTACTAGCAGACACAAACTCCCTCCCTATTGGCTGAAGGAAAGCCATAAGCTCCGCCCACCCTGCCGTACTTGATCCGATGAAGGTTGAAAGGCAATATTATACAATTATCTCTATGTATATATGGAAAAAGGTAAAATATAATGGTGTCATAAGATAGAGCTTGCTGTGTTGTATATGTTCAATAAGGTACATCAAAGAAGAAGATGCACATTTCACAAAAAGCACACGATGATAGGCACAGAAGGTACAACTGCTACTTTAACGTCCATCTGACCCGGTATATATAAGAATGTTCCTATGTATACATCATCTTTTCTAGCCATTCGAGAAGGTTCTTGCTGCTCCTGTCTCGGCCACGTGTTAACCACGTGGTTGATGGAGGATTAACCGCCAGATCCCACGAAGAGAGAAGAAGAAGACAGAAGACAGAAGACAGAAGAGAGAAGACAGAAGACAGAAGAGAGAAGACCGAAGAAAGAAGTGGATTGTAACGTTGCCTCCCGCGTTGGTCCTTCCCGCGGGAGACCGTTACGGTGACGACGCCGGCAGGCTGTTCCCTCACCACCCTCGCTGCTCCCCACACCCCCGCGTTGCCTCCACTCCATCTTCACATCTCTTTTTTATTTTCTATTTTTTATCATCCATCATCCATCTCTCAACCGTTTGGCTTGAGCAATCTCTACCCCAGCTTCCCCACCCCATTCTGGAAAACTCATTTTCCTGAGGAGTGGAGGCTGGAGTGGATCTGTTCTCACCTGACGGGGTGGAGACCCTCACACTATCTCTTACCTCTCCCCTACCTTGGACCGTCGAGCCTCCCTCACTCACGTTTTCTCGCACTAGGACACTGATGCCACCAACATGCCGCCCGACATACGTCTAAAATCCCTCAAAACTGATTGTCCCCCTCCTTCCACGTTCGAACTCCTGTCCATCGTCTTTAAGACCACTGAGATCCGTCCAACTAGGGTCATTCAATTCCCTTCGAACAAATACCAGTTTAAGATTTGCTTGGGCAAAGATAGTGATATAGATAGAATCCTATCCAACCCTCTCCTTGATGAACTAGCTAAAAACAAACTACCAAATCGTTCAGGACCGCTGCCCCTTCAAGCTAGATGTACTATTATTGCCTACAATGTTGATGAATCTATCTTGTCCCTCAGCCCTTCGGAGATTGTTGAAGCCATCAATGGCGAAAACAATGACGTTAATGTCATCAGCGTATATAAACCGAATAACTCCAGATCAATAAAGATACAATGTTCAAACCCGACCGAGGCCGATCGCCTGCTCTCCCGGGGAGTCCTGTTCCCCATGATCTCTGTGCCTGCAAAATCCCTGAAGAAAGATGAATATCTCGACGTACAACAATGTTTCAAATGTCTGAAATACGGACATGAGACTAAGAACTGTAAAGAACCCCACCAAACCTGTAGTCAATGCGCGGAAACTGGTCATGGTTTTCGTGAGTGCAAGGTTCAGGCAGCGAAGTGTGTCAACTGTAAAGGTAGACATGTTGCTGTATCTGGGCTGTGCCCACGTAAGAAGGAGCAACTCCGCGCAGTGCGTCAGGCACAAAAATCCAACTCACCTCCTTCCACAAACCCTCACCTCTACGCTACAGTTGCTGCTGCTGCTGCTCCCCCTGCCACCCAAGCTTCTCCTATCCCAACTACTAATTCTTCAGACCTCCTCACCCTACAAGGTAGGATGCATGCGTGCTACCTAAAAGCGTTGTTCCTGAGCGGGGAAGATAAGTCGGAATTCATCAGAATTTTCGATTTGCTTCTTGCTCATAACAACCTACCCAATGTACGAACTCCACCTGAACTCCTCAGCTCCCCCGCCACCAACCATCCCTCACCGACCCCTGTCTCGTCCGCCACCCTGACCCCTAACGAAAACGTATCCCAGGAGACCCCCAGTAACACTTCCAACTCTCCCCCAACTACTCAACCTGTCACCCTCCCAACTTCCAATACCCCCTCCGCACCCCCTAACACAACTCCATCCACAACCCCCCAACCCAACACCAACAATCCTACTGTCTCTCCAAATACCGATTCCTCTCCCACCCCCACCGTCCCAACTTCCACCAACACGACAGTTCCCCCAGAACCTCCACTCACCAATCCCCCCTCCCCCCTCCCCCTCCATCCGTCCCTTACCTAACCCTCCCAGAGGAGCCCCAGCACCTGACCCTGCCGACACACCAGACAACCCACCAACGGTCAACCTTGACCTTCAACTCGTCGACAATGACCGTCTCCCCTCCCCTCTCCCCTCTCCTGACCCCTCACCAGATATATCCCGACCCAAGACTAGAAACATGATACAAGTGAAACACTCAAACGGTTCGTCCACGGCCTTCATCGACAACAGACACAGAAGGCCAATAAACTTCCATAAGTCGTAAAATGCTAAAAATCTAACAGTTTAACGTGCGCAGCTATCACAATGGCCGTCATCTGATTGCCACTCTCCTCGAAGAGAAGGGACCCGATGTTGTGATAACATCACATGTATCACCAACGGATACAAAATTAGACATTACGGGTATACATCACGACAGTCTCCAGACAGTAGACACGAGGGAGTCGCCATTCTCATACGCAACACCATCGAACACGAATACCTCGCCATCTCATGGCAATACGAACACTTTCTAGCAGTTAAGATAAACACAATACATGGCTTCATTATCTTCTGCACCGTACACCCAGGCGACCCCAGGCCGCACACCCAGACGACCCCAGGCCGCACACGCAGGCGACCCCAGGCCGCACACGCAGGCGACCCCAGGCCGCACACGCAGGCGACCCCAGGCCGCACACGCAGGCGACCCCAGGCCGCACACCCAGGCGACCTCAGGCCGCACACCCAGGCCGCACACACAGGCCGCATACACAGGCGACCCCAGGCCGCACACACAGGCCGCACACCCAGGCCGCACACGCAGGCGACCCCAGGCCGCACACCCAGGCCGCACACACAGGCCGCACACGCAGGTGACCCCAGGCCGCACACCCAGACCGCACACACAGGCGACCCCAGGCCGCACACCCAGGCCGCACACCCAGGCCGCACACCCAGGCGAACCCAGGCCGCACACACAGGCGACCCCAGGCCGCACACTCCAGGCCGCAGGCCGCACACACAGGCCGCACACGCAGGTGACCCCAGGCCGCACACCCAGACCGCACACACAGGCGACCCCAGGCCGCACACCCAGGCCGCACACCCAGGCCGCACACCCAGGCGAACCCAGGCCGCACACACAGGCGACCCCAGGCCGCACACTCCAGGCCGCAGACACAAGCGACCCCAGGCCGCACACCCAGGCGATCCCAGGCCGCACACCCAGGCCGCACACCCAAGCCGCACACACAGGCGTCCCCAGGCCGCACACCCAGGCCACACACACAGGGGACCCCAGGCCGCACACACAGGCGACTCCAGGCCACACACACAGGCAACTCCAGGCCGCACACCCAGGCCGCACACACAGGCGACCCCAGGCCGCACACACAGGCGACTCCAGGCCGCACACACAGGCAACTCCAGGCCGCACCACCCAGGCCGCACACCCAAGCCGCACACACAGGCGTCCCCAGGCCGCACACCCAGGCCACACACACAGGGGACCCCAGGCCGCACACACAGGCGACTCCAGGCCACACACACAGGCAACTCCAGGCCGCACACCCAGGCCGCACACACAGGCGACCCCAGGCCGCACACACAGGCGACTCCAGGCCGCACACACAGGCAACTCCAGGCCGCACACCCAGGCCGCACACCCAGGCCACACACATAGGGGACCCCAGGCCGCACACCCAAGCCGCACACCCAGGCAACTCCAGGCCGCACACCCAGGCCGCACACCCAGACGACCCCAGGCCGCACACCCAGACGACCCCAGGCCGCACACCCAGACCGCACACACAGGCAACCCCAGGCCGCACACCCAGGCTGCACACCCAGGCCGCACACACAGGCGACCCCAGGCCGCACACCCAGGCCGCACACCCAAACCGCACACCCAGGCCGCACACCCAAACCGCACACCCAGTCGCATACACAGGCGACTCCAGGCCGCACACCCAGACTGCACACACAGGCGACCCCAGGCCGCACACACAGGTGACTCCAGGCCACACACTCAGGCGACCCCAGGCCGCACACCCAGGCGACCCCAGGCCGCACACCCAGGCCGCACACCCAAACTGCACACACAGGCGACCCCAGGCCGCACACACAGGTGACTCCAGGCCGCACACTCAGGCGACCCCAGGCCGCACACCCAGGCGACCCCAGGCCGCACACCCAGGCGACCCCAGGCCGCATACCCAGGCCGCACACACAAGCGACCCCAGGCCGCATACCCAGGCCGCACACCCAGGCCGCACACCCAGGCCGCACACACAGGCGGCCCCAGGCCGCACACCCAGGCTGCACACCCAGGCGACCCCAGGCCGCACACCCAGGCCGCACACCCAGGCAGCACACCCAGGTGACCCCAGGCCGCACACCCAGGCCGCACACCCAGGCAGCACACCCAGGCGACCCCAGGCCGCACACCCAGGCCGCACACCCAGGCTGCACACCCAGGCGACCCCAGGCCGCACACCCAGGCCGCACACCCAGTCCGCACACGCAGGCGACCCCACGCCGCACACCCAGGCCGCACACATAGGCGACCCCAGGCCGCACACCCAGGCCGCACACCCAGGCTGCACACCCAGGCGACCCCAGGCCGCACACACAGGCGACCCAAGGCCTCACAGGTGCAGATACATGTTATAAGCAGACTCGTTTGAGGTATTTTAGGTCTAGATGCAGAGAAACTTTAGAGATCATATTTTGAGGTGCCAAACCTGTAACACACACAAGGGAAATCCCACTACCCCGCAGACTGTGTTGAAATATCCTTTACCTTCATACCCATGGGAAAGATGGACATATTAGGAGGTTTTCCTAAGTCCATGGCAGGCTACACATACGTAATTACTGATGCCTTCACGAGATATTATGAAATAGTTTCAGTTCAAAATAAAGACGCAGCCACGGTCGCTAAGGCGTTCAAAAAACATATCTTAGACAGACATAATGCGCCGAAGATTTTAGTCACAGATAATGGTGGGGAATAACTCATTATTAGAACTCTGTAAATTGTATAACATAAGTAAATGTGATATAACGGCACATCACCCAGCCTCGAATGGCTTAGCAGAAAGGTTGAACCGTAAGATCCTCCAGTGTCTTCCCACCAACATTAATTTTGATCATGATGAATGGGATGAGTACCTGTCTGATGTCCAATGTTCATTAAACTCAGCTTATCATAAGTCAATTGGAGACACTCTTCCACGCCTTACACGGTTTTGATAAAGTGTTGCCGTATGACATAATAGCGGCCCCTCCTTCATGTCCAGCGGTCCAGAAATCAGTTGTCACTGAAATATCGCACGACTTAATTACGGTCTACCCTACTCAAGTTTTACAACAGTGCGTCCATCAGAAACTCTAGTGTTGCTCCTCTTCCAACTCTGTTACAACAGTGGACCTGGAAACTGAATAGCACCTGTGTGAGTCTGTATGACATAATGCAAGACATTCAATCTCCAGTAAATACTAATACCAGGATGAACACGAAAAAGCAGAGGAGAAGCAAGAGAGGTCTGCTTAATTTCGTAGGGTCCCTCCAATCATATTTGTTTGGTATTGCTACTCAGGAAGAACTTAATTCAGTTAGGAATCGGGTTAGATCCTTACAATTTCAACAATATCTTAACAACAGGTACATTAAGTCTGAGGCTAAGATATCAAAGCAACATTCAAAGTATTTGAATAACATCATGTTAACAGTTAATGACATCATGTTAACAGTAAATGACACAACAGGTAGACCTACTGTCAAAGTTTGTTAATCCCATATATGCTATAGTGACTATTTCCACATATGTTGATAGTTTATATGCCCAGATCACTTATTATGCAGATTATTTCACTGATTTATTGGAAGATGTTAATAATCTGGTAAACCAAGTTATCACACCATCATTTTTCCCTTCTCGGAACTCACACGTATCATTAAACAAGCGATGACGAAATTCGGTTGCACCCCAGCTCTCCCTCTGCATCACGTGACCAGTTATTACTCCTTACTAACGGTTGACGTGATCCTCGAAGCGGTCATTATCCACATACCATTCACTGACTCTAATACTTACAGCCTTGTGAACGTAATACCATTCCCTTTTAATTATACAAAAGAGTTGCAAAAGACTATCATCCTTGCTGATAACATGAACTTTCTATTATAAAATATTTATTCCTCATTGATTGCACATCTCTCCATGGATGATTTAGCATTGTGCCATAAACCATTGCTTGACAACTTGATTTGCCCCCACCCCCCAATACCTTGGTTTTCCATAATTTACAAACAAATTCATGTAAGTACCAACTATTTTTTGGGCATCAACAAAATGTTGTTCGTTCTTGTTCCTTTAAGGAAATTGTTGTTAATGAACCTTGGATTGAAAGAATGGACCAGTATCACGTACTGTTTTTCCCAGACCCACAAAATGTTCTTATTCATTGCCCACCTAATCATCCCAAATCTTATTTATTTCTGGGACACGTTCAGTTAGGACAACAATATACTCTTATCAGTTCCAGTTTCAAATTGTTCGGCACTCATGATCATTATTTGGGACAAATTGATAGAACTATCCCGAGTTTAGGACGAATCCCCCAAAACATCAACCTACCAATCATCGATGAAGTAAAGATCCAACATCTTCCATCTATGGTTCAGAACGATCTAGATTCTACAATAGATGTTCTGGCTTTTGAGTCCACGGGGAAAATGAAACACGATATGTTCCCAAGTGCACTTTCGTGTAATAATCACATCATCAGGGGAGACACAAGAGAGAAATATAACAGTCAGCTGATATACATCTAAGAGACGAAGCTAGGACGCCATTTGGTTGCATCTATAAAGTGCCTTGTGGAAACTGTGATAAATTTTATGTTGGTCAGACTTGTAAGGATCTTTCTGTTCGACTTAAGCAACATAAATATAGTATAAGAACGGGACAAGAATCAAATGCCTTGTTTAATCATCTTAAAAACTATGATCATTGTATTGACTGGAGTAACGCTATCTCAGTTATCAACTCTAACTCTATTACCAAGAAAAATATCATTGAATCTTTTATTATCAAATACACAAAGAATTATGATATTAATATTAGTGCTGGTCTATACAAATTAGATAAGTTTATTGTTGATAAGTTTTGTAAAATGATTAGTTTATGAACGCTCGTTGTATGTTTTGGACAATCACATGTTTACCAAATGGCGTCCTAGCTTCGTCTCTTCGATGTATATCAACTGACTGTTATATTTCTCTATTGTGTCTCCCCTGATGATGTGATTATTACACGAAAGTGCACTTGGGAACTTTTCATGCTTCATTTTCCCCGTGGACTCATAAAATATATATATATATATATATATATATATATATATATATATAGGGAAAATGATTTGGTAAACAGAGAAGAGGTAGTAAAAGCTTTGCGGAAGATGAAAGCCGGCAAGGCAGCAGGTTTGGATGGTATTGCAGTGGAATTTATTAAAAAAGGGGGTGACTGTATTGTTGACTGGTTGGTAAGGTTATTTAATGTATGTATGACTCATGGTGAGGTGCCTGAGGATTGGCGGAATGCGTGCATAGTGCCATTGTACAAAGGCAAAGGGGATAAGAGTGAGTGCTCAAATTACAGAGGTATAAGTTTGTTGAGTATTCCTGGTAAATTATATGGGAGGGTATTGATTGAGAGGGTGAAGGCATGTACAGAGCATCAGATTGGGGAAGAGCAGTGCGGTTTCAGAAGTGGTAGAGGATGTGTGGATCAGGTGTTTGCTTTGAAGAATGTATGTGAGAAATACTTAGAAAAGCAAATGGATTTGTATGTAGCATTTATGGATCTGGAGAAGGCATATGATAGAGTTGATAAAGATGCTCTGTGGAAGGTATTAAGAATATATGGTGTGGGAGGCAAGTTGTTAGAAGCAGTGAAAAGTTTTTATCGAGGATGTAAGGCATGTGTACGTGTAGGAAGAGAGGAAAGTGATTGGTTCTCAGTGAATGTAGGTTTGCGGCAGGGGTGTGTGATGTCTCCATGGTTGTTTAATTTGTTTATGGATGGGGTTGTTAGGGAGGTAAATGCAAGAGTCCTGGAAAGAGGGGCAAGTATGAAGTCTGTTGGGGATGAGAGAGCTTGGGAAGTGAGTCAGTTGTTGTTCGCTGATGATACAGCGCTGGTGGCTGATTCATGTGAGAAACTGCAGAAGCTGGTGACTGAGTTTGGTAAAGTGTGTGGAAGAAGAAAGTTAAGAGTAAATGTGAATAAGAGCAAGGTTATTAGGTACAGTAGGGTTGAGGGTCAAGTCAATTGGGAGGTGAGTTTGAATGGAGAAAAACTGGAGGAAGTGAAGTGTTTTAGATATCTGGGAGTGGATCTGTCAGCGGATGGAACCATGGAAGCGGAAGTGGATCATAGGGTGGGGGAGGGGGCGAAAATTTTGGGAGCCTTGAAAAATGTGTGGAAGTCGAGAACATTATCTCGGAAAGCAAAAATGGGTATGTTTGAAGGAATAGTGGTTCCAACAATGTTGTATGGTTGCGAGGCGTGGGCTATGGATAGAGTTGTGCGCAGGAGGATGGATGTGCTGGAAATGAGATGTTTGAGGACAATGTGTGGTGTGAGGTGGTTTGATCGAGTAAGTAACGTAAGGGTAAGAGAGATGTGTGGAAATAAAAAGAGCGTGGTTGAGAGAGCAGAAGAGGGTGTTTTGAAATGGTTTGGGCACATGGAGAGAATGAGTGAGGAAAGATTGACCAAGAGGATATATGTGTCGGAGGTGGAGGGAACGAGGAGAAGAGGGAGACCAAATTGGAGGTGGAAAGATGGAGTGAAAAAGATTTTGTGTGATCGGGGCCTGAACATGCAGGAGGGTGAAAGGAGGGCAAGGAATAGAGTGAATTGGAGCGATGTGGTATACAGGGGTTGACGTGCTGTCAGTGGATTGAATCAAGGCATGTGAAGCGTCTGGGGTAAACCATGGAAAGCTGTGTAGGTATGTATATTTGCGTGTGTGGACGTGTGTATGTACATGTGTATGGGGGGGGGGGGGGGTTGGGCCATTTCTTTCGTCTGTTTCCTTGCGCTACCTCGCAAACGCGGGAGACAGCGACAAAGTATAAAAAAAAAAAAAAATATATATATATATATATATATATATATATATATATATATATATATATATATATATATATATATATATATATATATATATATATATATATATATATATGGTAGTGAGTGTTGGGATGAAGAAGTAAGATTAATGGTGAAAGAGAAGAGACAGGCATTTCGACGATTTTTGCAGGGAAGAAATGCAAATGAGTGGGAGATGTATAAAAGAAAGAGGCAGGAGGTCAAGAGAAAGGTGCAAGAGGCGAAAAAGAGGGCAAATGAGAGTTGGGGTGAGAGAGTATCATTAAATTCTAGGAAGAATGAAAAGATGTTTTGGAAGGAGGTAAATAAAGTGCGTAAGACAAGCGAGCAAATGGGAACTTCAGTGAAGGGGGCTAATGGGGAGGTGATAACAAGTAGTGGTGATGTGAGAAGGAGATGGAGTGAGTATTTTGAAGGTTTGTTGAATGTGTTTGATGATAGAGAGGCAGATATAGGGTGTTTTGGCCGAGGTGGTGTGCAAAGTGAGAGGGTTAGGGAAAATGATTTGGTAAACAGAGAAGAGGTAGTAAAAGCTTTGCGGAAGATGAAAGCCGGCAAGGCAGCAGGTTTGGATGGTATTGCAGTGGAATTTATTAAAAAAGGGGGTGACTGTATTGTTGACTGGTTGGTAAGGTTATTTAATGTATGTATGACTCATGGTGAGGTGCCTGAGGATTGGCGGAATGCGTGCATAGTGCCATTGTACAAAGGCAAAGGGGATAAGAGTGAGTGCTCAAATTACAGAGGTATAAGTTTGTTGAGTATTCCTGGTAAATTATATGGGAGGGTATTGATTGAGAGGGTGAAGGCATGTACAGAGCATCAGATTGGGGAAGAGCAGTGCGGTTTCAGAAGTGGTAGAGGATGTGTGGATCAGGTGTTTGCTTTGAAGAATGTATGTGAGAAATACTTAGAAAAGCAAATGGATTTGTATGTAGCATTTATGGATCTGGAGAAGGCATATGATAGAGTTGATAAAGATGCTCTGTGGAAGGTATTAAGAATATATGGTGTGGGAGGCAAGTTGTTAGAAGCAGTGAAAAGTTTTTATCGAGGATGTAAGGCATGTGTACGTGTAGGAAGAGAGGAAAGTGATTGGTTCTCAGTGAATGTAGGTTTGCGGCAGGGGTGTGTGATGTCTCCATGGTTGTTTAATTTGTTTATGGATGGGGTTGTTAGGGAGGTAAATGCAAGAGTCCTGGAAAGAGGGGCAAGTATGAAGTCTGTTGGGGATGAGAGAGCTTGGGAAGTGAGTCAGTTGTTGTTCGCTGATGATACAGCGCTGGTGGCTGATTCATGTGAGAAACTGCAGAAGCTGGTGACTGAGTTTGGTAAAGTGTGTGGAAGAAGAAAGTTAAGAGTAAATGTGAATAAGAGCAAGGTTATTAGGTACAGTAGGGTTGAGGGTCAAGTCAATTGGGAGGTGAGTTTGAATGGAGAAAAACTGGAGGAAGTGAAGTGTTTTAGATATCTGGGAGTGGATCTGTCAGCGGATGGAACCATGGAAGCGGAAGTGGATCATAGGGTGGGGGAGGGGGCGAAAATTTTGGGAGCCTTGAAAAATGTGTGGAAGTCGAGAACATTATCTCGGAAAGCAAAAATGGGTATGTTTGAAGGAATAGTGGTTCCAACAATGTTGTATGGTTGCGAGGCGTGGGCTATGGATAGAGTTGTGCGCAGGAGGATGGATGTGCTGGAAATGAGATGTTTGAGGACAATGTGTGGTGTGAGGTGGTTTGATCGAGTAAGTAACGTAAGGGTAAGAGAGATGTGTGGAAATAAAAAGAGCGTGGTTGAGAGAGCAGAAGAGGGTGTTTTGAAATGGTTTGGGCACATGGAGAGAATGAGTGAGGAAAGATTGACCAAGAGGATATATGTGTCGGAGGTGGAGGGAACGAGGAGAAGAGGGAGACCAAATTGGAGGTGGAAAGATGGAGTGAAAAAGATTTTGTGTGATCGGGGCCTGAACATGCAGGAGGGTGAAAGGAGGGCAAGGAATAGAGTGAATTGGAGCGATGTGGTATACAGGGGTTGACGTGCTGTCAGTGGATTGAATCAAGGCATGTGAAGCGTCTGGGGTAAACCATGGAAAGCTGTGTAGGTATGTATATTTGCGTGTGTGGACGTGTGTATGTACATGTGTATGGGGGGGGGGGGGTTGGGCCATTTCTTTCGTCTGTTTCCTTGCGCTACCTCGCAAACGCGGGAGACAGCGACAAAGTATAAAAAAAAAAAAAAAATATATATATATATATATATATATATATATATATATATATATATATATATATATATATATATATATATATATATATATATATATATATATATATATATATATATGGTAGTGAGTGTTGGGATGAAGAAGTAAGATTAATGGTGAAAGAGAAGAGACAGGCATTTCGACGATTTTTGCAGGGAAGAAATGCAAATGAGTGGGAGATGTATAAAAGAAAGAGGCAGGAGGTCAAGAGAAAGGTGCAAGAGGCGAAAAAGAGGGCAAATGAGAGTTGGGGTGAGAGAGTATCATTAAATTCTAGGAAGAATGAAAAGATGTTTTGGAAGGAGGTAAATAAAGTGCGTAAGACAAGCGAGCAAATGGGAACTTCAGTGAAGGGGGCTAATGGGGAGGTGATAACAAGTAGTGGTGATGTGAGAAGGAGATGGAGTGAGTATTTTGAAGGTTTGTTGAATGTGTTTGATGATAGAGAGGCAGATATAGGGTGTTTTGGCCGAGGTGGTGTGCAAAGTGAGAGGGTTAGGGAAAATGATTTGGCAAACAGAGAACAGGTAGTAAAAGCTTTGCGGAAGATGAAAGCCGGCAAGGCAGCAGGTTTGGATGGTATTGCAGTGGAATTTATTAAAAAAGGGGGTGACTGTATTGTTGACTGGTTGGTAAGGTTATTTAATGTATGTATGATTCATGGTAAGGTGCCTGAGGATTGGCAGAATGCTTGCATAGTGACATTGTACAAAGGCAAAGGGGATAAGAGTGAGTGCTCAAATTACAGAGGTATAAGTTTGTTGAGTATTCCTGGTAAATTATATGTAGGGTATTGATTGAGAGGGTGAAGGCATGTACAGAGCATCAGATTGGGGAAGAGCAGTGTGGTTTCAGAAGTGGTAGAGGATGTGTGGATCAGGTGTTTGCTTTGAAGAATGTATGTGAGAAATACTTAGAAAAGCAAATGGATTTGTATGTAGCATTCATGGATCTGGAGAAGGCATATGATAGAGTTGATAGAGATGCTCTGTGGAAGGTATTAAGAATATATGGTGTGGGAGGCAAGTTGTTAGAAGCAGTGAAAAGTTTTTATCGAGGATACAAGGCATGTGTACGTGTAGGAAGAGAGGAAAGTGATTGGTTCTCAGTGAATATAGGTTTGCGGCAGGGGTGTGTGATGTCTCCATGGTTGTTTACTTGTTTATGGATGGGGCTGTTAGGGAGGTGAATGCAAGAGTTTTGGAAAGAGGGGCAAGTATGAAGTCTGTTGTGGATGAGAGAACTTGGGAAGTGATTCAGTTGTTGTTCGCTGATGATACAGCGCTGGTGGCTGATTCATGTGAGAAACTGCAGAAGCTGGTGACTGAGTTTGGTAAAGTGTGTGAAAGAAGACAGTTAAGAGTAAATATGAATAAGAGCAAGGTAATTAGGTACAGTAGGGTTGAGGGTCAAGTCAATTGGGAGGTAAGTTTGAATGGAGAAAAACTGGAGGAAGTAAAGTGATTTAGATATCTGGGAGTGGATCTGGCAGCGGATGGAACCATGGAAGCGGAAGTGAATCATAGGGTGGGGGAGGGGGCGAAAATTTTGGGAGCCTTGAAGAATGTTTGGAAGTTGAGAACATTATCTCGGAAAGCAAAGGTGGGTATGTTTGAAGGAATAGTGGTTCCAACAATGTTGCATGGTTGCGAGGCGTGAGCTATGGATAGAGTTGTGCGCAGGAGGGTGGATGTGTTGGAAATGAGACGTTTGAGGACAATATGTTGTATGAGGTGGTTTGATCGAGTAAGTAATGTAAGGGTAAGAGAGATGTGTGGAAATAAAAAGAGCGTGGTTGAGAGAGCAGAAGAGATGTTTTGAAATGGTTTGGTCACATGGAGAGAATGAGTGAGGAAAGATTGACCAAGAGGGTATATGTGTCGAAGGTGGAGGGAACGAGGAGAAGTGGGAGACCATATTGGAGATGGAGAAATGGAGTGAAAAAGATTTTGAGTGATCGGGGCCTGAACATGCAGGAGGGTGAAAGGCGTGCAAGGAATAGATTGAATTGGAACGATGTGGTATACCGGGGGCGACGTGCTGTCAATGGATTGAACCAGGGCATGTGAAGCGTCTGGGGTAAGCCATGGAAAGTTGTGTGGGGCCTGGATGTGGACAGGGAGCTGTGGTTTCGGTGCATTATTACATGACAGCTAGAGACTGAGTGTGAACGAATGGGGCCTTTGTTGTCTTTTCCTAGCGGTACCTCGCGCACATGAGGGGGGAGGGGGTTGTTATTCCATGTGTAGCGAGGTGGCTATGAGAATGAATAAAGGCAGACAGTATCAATTATGTACATGTGTATATATGTATATGTGTCTGTGTGTATATGTATGTGTACATTGAGATGCATCGGTATGTATATTTGCGTGTGTGGACGTGTATGTATATACATGTGTATGTGGGTAGGTTGGGCCATTCTTTCGTGTGTTTCCTTGCGGTACCTCGCTAACGCGAGAGACAGCGACAAAGCAAAATGATAATAATGATAATAAAATATATATATATATTATATATATATATATATATATATATATATATATATATATATATATATATATATATATATATATATATATATATATATATATATATATTCATATATATATATATATATATATATATATATATATATATATATATATATATATATATATATATATATATATATATATATATGTTTGTGTGTGTGTGTGTGTGTGTGTGTGTGTGTGTGTGTGCAGATATCAATAAAATGGCAGGAGTGGATTATACGTACAAAAGGTGCTTATTGAATAAAGATAAGATGCTGAATAGCGGTGAAAACCTTTGTATTTATTCCACTGAGAAAGTAGTAAATTGAATTACATCTTGAGGGCAATAAGTTTTGAAGTAATAATGAAATTTGTTCTTCATCAAAATCAAACAGAAAATAAAAAAAAAAAATCATAAAAGCCTAATACGTTTGTGTTGCTTATCCAGGCCCATTTTTACTAAGTAATGTTGGGACGGCTCAACCCACTTTAATCACTTTAGTACATAGAATATATTATCGTAGATGTTAAAGAGTTTTCCCTTTTGATGTTATCCTTAAAATGAAGGTTAAGGAAAGTGAGATAGAGCTTAACGTTAAAGTTAGCATAGCTAAGGCATCGTTGATCATATAATCACTAGTCAGGTGTTAATTTAGGTTAGGTTAGGTTCAGTATCCTTCATCAGGTCACCATTACCAAGGTTTTGTTATGTTGGGTCAGGCAACTTTAAACCAACTTTTAGTATTATTTACTCATAAAGCTCTAAGTTCTAATAACCCAAAAGTTTTAGAGTAGATAGGGTAGAAACTGATGGAAGCCGTTTCTAGCATTCTTGCATAACCTGACCTCTCGCCTTCCCAAAACATAGCCATCCCAGCTTGAATATTGTACTGCTTTGGTCGTCAACTAATTTGAAAAGGAAGACATTGAATGGAGAAAATACTCATGTAATCTCTAAAGATGATTACTGGTCTGAGAAACAAATTCAGAGAGCAGATTAAGCGACTTAAATCCATTCAGCTTTAGGGAAAAGAAGTTTAAGAGATCCTATACAGGTTTATGAAGTTATCATAATGGCATCCCTTTAAGCTTGATATTTTTACTTCCTGTAACTAGTTCCAACAATTAAAATGATATTCAACATTGTGATTTAAGTGACTGACCTTAGGATGCATTTGCATCTGTCAAAAACTGTATTTAGCAAATACTTCAACTTTCAACTGACCCATTCTATATCTTTATTAATTTCATCTCAGTTTTATCACCTTTCTGTTACTGTTTAATATCAACAGTAGCCCGTCTACGTAGTTGGGACTCTGAAGCAAAGGAAACTTTTTCTAGCCTAGGTTAGGTTAGCATCTAAACCAAACCTAAATGACCTTACCTTAGAAATATGTTCAGACAGTACATTCTGAAAATATTTCTTAAGGTAAGGTCGTGGGGATTAGTTTAGGTGCTAACTAAACCTTGGCTAGAAAAAGTTTGCTTTAAAGCCACAACTAGTTGAAAGGCCTACTTTAAGTGGTGATAATGAAATTGATTTGCTCCACTGTGCCCCTCCGTCCGTTTGTTTTATGTCCATCTAAAGATGCATACGTTCAATTTTTGATGTAGATTGATTTCCCATCTTAGTTTCGTCTCCGGAATTCTACATCTTCAGTTCAGCACACCATTGTGGTAATGAAGGGAAAGTCACCACATTCATAAGGCGAGTGCACGTAGCTTATCCCACCTCGTTAGAGAGAAAACTTACCTGTATTTGAATTAATGAACGGGAACAGAGAAGACAAAATTTTACTACACATATATCATACAACTATATAATCTATATTATATACATTACCACATTTCCTGCACTTTCCATCACAAATTTGCTGAGGTCATAACCTTGTAGTTACCATTACCTTACAACCTTAAGGATGGTGGTCTACAACACCTCTAGATTGATGGAGAAAACGAAAAGTTTCGTTTTACTATTAAGACCACAGTAATGCGGTAATTCCACTTCACTACCACTAACTACTAGTTATTTTACTTGTTGATTTTCACGGCTAATATTTTCATTCTCTGAGCGAAGCCATACAATAATCGTCCTTATCTACTCTGAGCATTGGATAGCCTCCTGATGATCAAGATTGCTGTTTTGGTTGTCCGTTTCCCTTGTTACTGCTGCGCCTCACTGCACACCTTACATGAGTGCCTTCCACAGTATTAGGGACAGCTGCTGGGCCTCACTGTAGCTACTTCTGGGACGGTTGCCAATCTTCCTCGTATTCCCTCATGACCACAGCGCCAAACCGACTCCCGCCATCAGGCCGAAACGCACAAACATTTCTGACAAAATTGAAATAACCGCTTTCGCGTCAGTTTTGAAACCAAGTGAATTTATACGTCTATTACGTTCAAGATGCTTGGTTTTTCGTTCATGGATTGAACAGAAGCAACCAACGATGGTTGCTACTGCCCAATCCATGAAGTCCCCCCCACCACGGAAAGGTAACCAAGCTTCGGGGGGGATGGGTGTTTACCCTGACGCCAACGGAGAAACTCAATATTAGTGCAGAGATCTTTTCCTCGGTAAAGAAAGTGTAGCCGGACTCCGCCCTCATGAGGTTACTGCACGACAGCAAAGATCACCCATTGGTAGGCTGTGCTATAGGCAGCACAGCTCCGTCAAAGATCTCACTCCATAAGTGAACTTATATAGATTCCTTTTTTAACATTTTGTCTTGTCTATAAGGAACTCATCAGTTCTTCTCCAGTGAAAGCAAAAAATCATCGAGAAATTCATTTGCTTCCTCAATATCAAGATCTTGTGGCTCTGTGTGGGGGACGGGGCTGGTGGGCTGTGTGTCTGGCTGTGTTTGGAGAGCGGGGCTGGTGGCCTCTGTGACTGGCTGTGTCTGGGGAGCGGGGCTGGTGGTCTCTGTGACTGGCTGTGTCTGGGGAGCGGGGCTGGTGGTCTCTGTGACTGGCTGTGTCTGGGGAGCGGGGCTGGTGGTCTCTGTGACTGGCTGTGTCTGGAGATCAGGGGAAGTCTTGGGTATAAATTTCAATATACTGTGAGCGATATCGTCTCTCAACCGATTCCTCTCGATCTTCTCTTGCACGGCCTTCATGATACGTTTGGGCGGCTTTCTCCATTTTCTTTGCATTTCAGTTGGTGATCCTGCGCCATCGAGCCACATGATACCAGAATAGTATCGTTCCTGTTTGCCAACGGGTCCAATCTTGGTGTCACACATGATGCCGAGTGAACCCAAATGGCGGCCGATGTTTACGTTGGAAGCCACGGGCTCGTTATGTATCTTGCAGTAACTTTCATACCGTTGCTGCAGCTCTTTCCTGCTGATAAGGTACCGCTTCATAGTAATAGTCTTTCCCTTCATTTGAACGAAGGTATTCATGAAACTAACAAAGGAAGCCTTTCCTTTGTAATCCCGTTTGTAGTAACAGAAAGCCATTGAAGACGTGGATTGGGTCAGGCGAAGTTACACAGAATAACAAGATAGTCCTGTAATCAATGGTCCTGTATCAGCACTGAACTCGAGATACGTCAGAACGACAATTTCAACCCAGGGCTGGAGGGCCAATTGATGATATTCTCACGTCTTGCTCAACCAAGTAACCTCGGTTAGACCTTGTTTATATTTAAATATAGTAAAGCTAATATAGTGAAGATAGATGATTCTATTTGTATGTAAGTTGCAGGGTAGTTTATATAAGGTCCACCTTTCAGATGGGTTCCTGATATACCGACTTACATTCATATATATATATATATAATATATATATATATATATATATATATATATATATATATATATATATATATATATATATATATATATATATATATATATATATATATATATATATATATATGTATATATGGGGATAGAGGAGAAAGAATACTTCCCTCGTATTCCCTGCGTGTCGTAGAAAGCGACTAAAAGGGGAGGGAGCGGGGGCTGGAAATCCTCCCCCCTTGTTTGTTTTTTTTTTGGTTTTCCAAAAGAAGGAACAGAGAAGGGGGCCAGGTGAGGATATTCCCTCAGAAGCCCAGTCCTCTGTTCTTAACGCATTAAGATAGAGTTCAATGTTGTTGAAAGTGACTTGACTACAAGGATGTAGTGAAGATGTTCTTTCATCAAAAAATACGCTAGTGATATTGAAAGTAAGATGATTATGAGGAAGTAGTGAAGATGGCTTATAACAAGATAGAGGTCAATGATATTAAAAATGAGATAAGAATATGGATGTAGTCAAGATAGTCTTTGACCAAAATAAACGTCATTGATGATGAAAACAAGATGACTGTGAAGATGTAGTGAAGATTACCTAAAACCACAGAAAAGCCATTGATAATCAAAATGATTGTGAGGATGTAGTGATGATGGCGTTTGACCATGATAAACGCCTGTAATGTTGAAAATAACAACTTAATAAGCCAAAGTAAAAAACTAACAATCAAATCAAATAATTAATTCTAAAGCAACGGTAAGCAACCAGAAATAAAAGGGCCTAGAAACACCTAAATGATGAAAATTAAACAAAAAAATTAGGAGGAACATTTCCGATGTATGTCCATAATTTTGTTTATATATATATATATATATATATATATATATATATATATATATATATATATATATATATATATATATATATATATATATATATATATATATATATATATATATATATATATATATATATATATATATATATATATATATATATATATATATATATGTATATATATATATATATATATATATATATATATATATATATATATATATATATATATATATATATATATATATATATATATATATATATATATATATATATATATATATATATATATATATATATATATATATATATATATATATATATATATATATTGTTACGAACACTTGTGTGTGCCCACATATTCGCATATTTGAGTATGGTGTATGTATATATGGTGTTTTTGGTGTAGGGTGTGGCTGATATCGGCTCGGATCTCACTTCCCTGACCGTGTTAATTGCCTTAGTAATTATGTTTTGAACCAGATCTTGACCAGTCCTCTAGCACCCAAACCGTTGTCAACGGCGTCAGGTCAAGGCGTGGGGTCAGCAGCGGGATATGTCATCCCGTACGTTCGTTGCTGTCGTGGACAAAGGAACAAAGGAATTTGAATCCGCGCCATATGTAGGCCGGACCTTAGGCCTCCTTCAGCCAATCACGTCGAGATGAGGGCGTGACAATCAGTCTTTTGACCTATCAAGGGCAATTGTGTCATTATGACCTATCGTAGCCATAGGTGGCGGTTCGAGGCGTGGCTAGCTGTTCCTGCCTTGCTGGTCCTTCAGATAAATGGCTCAGACGATCGTCTGGGAGTCGATTCCTCAAGCATTCCCGAGCCCAGCAAGGTAATGTAGGCTTTCCCTGTCTCGAACCCCGTAGCCACCGCTGCCCTAGTTTGTAAGATGTTACTGTGTCACGTCAAGTTTAAGTGTAACGATGATGCTTGCTGTGTCACGTCAGGTCTAACTAAGTGTAATGTTATCGAACAAAGAGTCCTAAAGGAAAGAGATCTCCTGGTTTGAAATCTTATCTGGAATGTTAACTCATGTTCAATGTTAACTCATGTTCAATGTTTAACTCATCTTCAGTGTTAATGAAAATGATTCGTGCCTGATTTATGTGTTCACCTTGTACATTTGAATTCTTTCATTATAAGTAATTCTAACATTGGTGTTTGTTTTGATCCCATAACGTTAAGATAGCGTTATCCTGAGTTGTGCAACGTAACAAATCTAACGTCCTTGCAAAGTAAAGGATCAATATAGTATTTGTAACGTATATATGTTACTGGCGACCTTGCTCGAATAAGCACTGAGTTCGTAACATATAAACTGGTGACCTTGCCAGGATATTTCTTGCCTTAATGAAGTCTCTCTCCTCGATTCGTTAATCATGTCGTTGATCAGTGTTGACAATACCGCTCCATCATTAACGTCGGCCGAAGTCTCGATCCCTCCCCATATCCCTAATGATGATAATGTTGATCCCGAGTACTGGCGAATTCAGCCAGAGATAGCTAAGATCAATGCACAAGTGCAGGTACAGAAGTAGCAGACTGAACAAGCTAGGTTAGCTCTCGAACGTGAAAAACTTAGACTTAACGCTTCACCCTCGGGACCAGTGTCGTCTCGGTTGGGTGACTTACATCTCGTACCTAAGTTCGATGAAGATAATGTGGCTTCCTTTTTCCTTAAATTTGAACGGACTGCCCGTGATTGCTCTTGGCCGAAGTCAGCCTGGGTGACAGTTTTGCGGCCCCTCCTTGTTGGCAAAGCTGAATCCACATACACCGCGTTGAACGATGATCAGTGTAATGATTATGAAGTCGTGAAACAGGCAGTGCTGAATTCTTATCATTTAAGCCCGGAAGCACACCGACTTAGATTTCGAGCTAAGAATGAGCGTCCTGATCAAACCTACCTAGATTACTTTCGTGAAAAGTACAAGTTAGGCGTGCAATAGGTACGCTCCGAAGGAGCTTATCATGATGCTGACTCTGTCCTAAAACTAGTAGTATTCGAGGAATGTAGGGACGGTCTACCCCGTGATGTACGGCAGTACATAATGACTAAAACAGCGAAGGATTTTGAGGAAGCTGGGAAACTAGCAGATGAGTACGTGCTAAATCTCAAACTTGACGTGGGCAGACGTTCAAAGGGCTACGACGGCAGAGGGAGGACCAGAGGTCATGTAATCCCACCTGAATCTGCTACCTTGCCGGTAACTCATAAAAGTCAGTGGAAATACTCCCAGGAAGTAAAGTTTTGCTCTCACTGTGGCAAGGCTGGGCACCAGGTGAGGGATTGCTGGGCTCGAGAGAAGGAATACAGAGACTTCACCCAAAGTAGGCCGGTAAGTCTCTTCTCAACTTTAGGTCCACTTAGTAAAGTAGGTAAGGCTATCCCTGCTCTTAGGAGAGTGAGGGGTTGCGAGAGTGTTAATCAATCTGTAGTTAAGGATCCGTTCTGTGGGAACTACAATGCGTTCCTGTCTGAGGGCTATGTTAGTAGATGTGGTGTACGACGAAAAGTGACCGTATTACGGGATTCTGGTGCGCTACAGTCCCTGATGTTGGATGGCTTGGTGCCGTGAGAAGAGTTTGGAGACCGAGTCTTGCTAGATGGAGAGTCGGGATCCAAGGAAGCTCCACTAGCTGATGTGAGAGTAGAAACAGATCTCTTCACGGACCATGCGCTTATAGGGATTGTAGATAAGTTACCTGTCTTAGACGTGGACTTTGTGTTAGGCAGTGACCTAGCGGGTAGGAAGATGAACCCAGTGCCGGTGTTACCTACGGGACCGGTGGAGTCCACGGAGGCAACGCAGCTTGAGGGAGAAGTACCAGAGTTAGTCCCCAACCACGATGATGCCAGGTCCATGACAGCTGGCACGGCAGGCCGTGTTCTGAGGACACAGCCGTTGAAACGCAGGAAGTTAAGACTCTCCCCCCGAGTGAGACCAGCGAGAGGCTGTGTGATACCCTCTCCCCTGGGGTAGACTCCGTTGAGACTGAGGGTTTGTCTCGTGCCCATTCAAGAGAGAAGACTCTCCATGAGGATGGAATTAGTGAGGAGAAGCTGTGTGATACCTCCTGTCCTAATTTTGAGTCCATACGAGAGTCAGTGGGTGAGACTGAGGATTTGTCTCCAGCCCATTCAAGACAGACTCAGGAACGGAGGACAATATGGCCTGACAAACGATCTCGTTTGAGAAGGTTTGAGGCGGGCGACGAGGTGTTGCTTCTACTACCACAACCAGGTCAACCCTTGGCTGCCCGGTTTCAGGGTCCCTACACCATTATCCGGAGTGTAGGAGACTCAAATCACCTCGTCTCTACCCCCGGTAGGCGCAGAGGTCGGAGATTATGCCACGTCAACATGCTTAAGCCATACTTCAGGCGTGATCCTCCCCCTTTGGAACCGAAGGTGCCAGTCTGCATCATCCAACGTCCAGCGGTAGCCGTGTGTGATGAAGTCGACGACGTAGCTGCGAGTGCCTCGGAGGCTTGGGAACCGGACGGTGGCGCGAACGGGAAGTGGGAGACGAAACTCTCGCACCTGTCGGAAGAGCAACGTGTGCAAATGTTCGCCTTGTTGTCAAAACACCCAGAGGTTTTCCGAAACACACCTGGACAGCCCTCTCTCGCAACCCATGATGTGGACGTGGAGACAGCCCGACCGGTTAAATTGGCTCCGTACCGGGTGAGCCCACAACGAGCGGCCATCCTTCGCACTGAGCTGAACTATATGCTTGAGCACGACCTGATTGAGCCATGTCAGTCAGAGTGGAGCTCCCCTGTTACTCTCGTATCCAAGTCTGATGGGACATATCGGTTCTGTATTGACTACCGCCGGGTTAATGAGTTGACAAGAACTGACAGTTACCCCCTGCCGCGAGTGGAAGACCGCATAGATCGCGTCGGCAATGCTCGCTTCCTCTCAAAACTGGACCTCAGAAAAGGATACTGGCAGATTAGATTGACGGAGAGAGCACAAGATATCAGCACCTTTTTAGTGCTAGGACAAACTTATAAGTGTAAAGAATGCCCCTGCTACATTTCAGCGACTTATGGACATCCTCATCAGAGACCTGCCTGGTTGTGTCGTCTACCTGGATGATATTGTGATATACAGTCAGAGTTGGGACGAGCATCTGCAGAGACTTGACGGCCTTGAATAAGGCTAACCTTGTTCTCAATTGGAACAAATGCGAGTTTGTGAAGGCCAAGGTGCAATATTTGGGTTATATGATCGGTCAAGGTGAGCTAGCCCCACCGACTGCGAAGGTCCAGTCTTTATCCCAGATGAGTGCCCCCCGATCTCGAAGAGAACTGAGACGTTTTATGGGTATGGTTGGGTACTATAGGATGTTCATTGTAAATTTTGCAACAGTCGCAACCCTCTGACAGAGTTATTGAAGAAAGATGTTAGATATGTGTGGAATGAGCAGTGTGAGATAGCCTTTCATCAATTAAAATCCATACTTTGTAATAGTCCTATTTTGCAGGCCCCTGATTTTGATCAACCTTTAGAGTTAGCTGTTAATGCCAGCAATGTGGGAGCCGGTGCTGTCCTCTTGCAGGAGGACGAGAACCATGTTGAGCACCCTGTCACTGTCTCCCGCGTTAGCGAGGTAGCGCAAGGAAACAGACGAAAGAATGGCCCAACCCGCCCACATACACATGTATATACATACACGTCCACACCCGCAAATATACATACCTATACATCTCAATGTACACATATATATACACACACAGACATACATATATACACATGTACATAATTCATACTGTCTGCCTTTATTTGTTCCCATCGCCACCTCGCCACACATGGAATAAGAACCCCCTCCGCCCTCATGTATGCGAGGTAGCGCTAGGAAAGACACCAAAGGCCCCATTCGTTCACACTCAGTCTCTAGCTGTCATGTAATAATGCACCGAAACCACAGCTCCCTTTCCACATCCAGGCCCCACACACTTTCCATGGTTTACCCCAGACGCTTCACATGCCCTGGTTCAATCCACTGACAGCACATCGACCCCGGTATACCACATCGTTCCAATTCACTCTATTCATTGCACGCCTTTCACCCTCCTGCATGTTCAGGCCCCGATCACTCAAAATCTTTTTCACTCCATCTTTCAACCTCCAATTTGGTTTCCCACTTCTCCTCGTTCCCTCCACCTCTGACACATATATCCTCTTGGTCAATCTTTCCCTGCTCATTCTCTCCATGTGACCAAACCATTTCAAAACGCCCTCTTCTGCTCTCTCAACCACGCTCTTTTTATTTCCACACATCTCTCTCACCCTTACATTGCTTACTCGATCAAACCACCTCACACCACATATTGTCCTCAAACATCTCATTTCCAGCACATCCACCCTCCTGCGCACAGCTCTATCCATAGCC
>NC_092293.1:9638369-9643369 GCF_036320965.1 Panulirus ornatus
AGTGTCCTTTGTTCCAAACCTTCACAAACTGTTTCATTAAACCTAGTTTGATGTACAGTGGTGGTACAATGATCTCATCTCTGTCAACCAAGGGTTCTGCCATTACATTCTTGTCTCCAACCAACATGTTTTCTCTCAGAGACCATTGTTTTCTCAGCCAGTGCTCATCCTCAGCTCTACTATCCCAGAGACAGATAAAGCTGGGCTACTTGTTGTACCCACTCTGCTGACCCAGGAGAAAAGTCACCATCTTAAGATCCACACACATTAACCATTGGTGATGGTGGTATGATATCTTGTGTAAGACCAGGACGATTGTGTCCTGCTGTTCACTCATCATAGTTGAACCACTAATTGGGAGTGATCCATATTTGTTGTTATTGTGTAGAAGCACAACATGTTAAGCTCCACTCAGAACTACCTATGCTCGTGAGTGGTCCATTTATTGATAATTGCATATATATATATATATATATATATATATATATATATATATATATATATATATATATATATATATATATATATATATATATTTATTCTTTCTCCCCTATCCCCCCGCTCCCTTCCCTTTTAGTCGCCTTCTACGACACGCAGGGAATACGTGAGAAGTATTCTTTCTCCCCTATCCCCAGGGATTGGGTATATATATATATATATATATATATATATATATATATATATATATATATATATATATATATATATATATATATATATATACATATATGTGTGCATTATTACATGACAGCTAGAGACTAAGTGTGAACGATTGGGGCCTTTGTTGTCTTTTCCTAGCGCCACCTCCCACACATGAGGGGGTAGGGGGATGGTATTCCATGTGTGGCTAGGTGGCGATGGAAATGAATAATATATATATATATATATATATATATATATATATGTATATATATATATATATATATATATATATATATATATGGGGTTGTTAGGGAGGTGAATGCAAGAGTTTTGGAAAGAGGGGCAAGTATGAAGTCTGTTGTGGATGAGAGAGCTTGGGAAGTGAGTCAGTTGTTGTTCGCTGATGATACAGCGCTGGTGGCTGATTCATGTGAGAAACTGCAGAAGCTGGTGACTGAGTTTGGTAAAGTGTGTGAAAGAAGAAAGTTAAGAGTAAATGTGAATAAGAGCAAGGTTATTAGGTACAGTAGGGTTGAGGGTCAAGTCAATTGGGAGGTGAGTTTGAATGGAGAAAAACTGGAGGAAGTAAAGTGTTTTAGATATCTGGGAGTGGATCTGGCAGCGGATGGAACCATGGAAGCGGAAGTGAATCATAGGGTGGGGGAGGGTCGACAATCCTGGGAGCCTTGAAGAATGTGTGGAAGTCGAGAACATTATCTCGGAAAGCAAAAATGGGTATGTTTGAAGGAATAGTGGTTCCAACAATGTTGTATGGTTGCGAGGCGTGGGCTATGGATAGAGTTGTGCGCAGGAGGGTGGATGTGCTGGAAATGAGATGTTTGAGGACAATGTGTGGTGTGAGGTGGTTTGATCGAGTAAGTAATGTAAGGGTAAGGGAGATGTGTGGAAATAAAAAGAGTGTGGTTGAGAGAGCAGAAGAGGGTGTTTTGAAATGGTTTGGGCACATGGAGAGAATGAGTGAGGAAAGATTGACCAAGAGGATATATGTGTCGGAGGTGGAGGGAACGAGGAGAAGTGGGAGACCAAATTGGAGGTGGAAAGATGGAGTGAAAAAGATTTTTAGTGATCGGGGCCTGAACATGCAGGAGGGTGAAAGGCGGGCAAGGAATAGAGTGAATTGGATCGATGTGGTATACCGGGGTTGACGTGCTGTCAGTGGATTGAATCAGGGCATGTGAAGCGTCTGGGGTAAACCATGGAAAGTTGTGTGGGGCCTGCATGTGGAAAGGGAGCTGTGGTTTCGGGCATTATTGTATGACAGCTAGAGACTGAGTGTGAACGAATGGGGCTTTTGTTGTCTTTTCCTAGCGCTACCTCGCACACATGAGGGGGTAGGGGGATGGTATTCCATGTGTGGCGAGGTGGCGATGGAAATGAATAAAGGCAGACAGTGTGAATTGTGTGCATGGGTATATATGTATGTGTCTGTGTGTGTATATATATGTGTACATTCAGGTGTATAGGTATGTATATTTGCGTGTGTGGACGTGTATGTATATACATGTGTATGGGGGTGGGTTGGGCCATTTCATTCGTCTGTTTCCTTGCGCTACCTCGCAAACGCGGGAGACAGCGACAAAGCAAAATAATAATAATAATAATAATATATATATATATACATATATATATATATATATATATATATATATATATATATATATATATATATATATATATATATATATATATATATATATATATATCCCGGAAAGCAAAAATGGGTATGTTTGAAGGAATAGTAGTTCCAACAATGTTGTATGGTTGCGAGGCGTGGGCTATGGATAGAGTTGTGCGCAGGAGGATGGATGTGCTGGAAATGAGATGTTTGAGGACAATGTGTGGTGTGAGGTGGTTTGATCGAGTAAGTAACGTAAGGGTAAGAGAGATGTGTGGAAATAAAAAGAGCGTGGTTGAGAGAGCAGAAGAGGGTGTTTTGAAAGGGTTTGGGCACATGGAGAGAATGAGTGAGGAAAGATTGACCAAGAGGATATATGTGTCGGAGGTGGAGGGAACGAGGAGAAGAGGGAGACCAAATTGGAGGTGGAAAGATGGAGTGAAAAGGATTTTGTGTGATCGGGGCCTGAACATGCAGGAGGGTGAAAGGAGGGCAAGGAATAGAGTGAATTGGAGCGATGTGGTATACAGGGGTTGACGTGCTGTCAGTGGATTGAATCAAGGCATGTGAAGCGTCCGGGGTAAACCATGGAAAGCTGTGTAGGTATGTATATTTGCGTGTGTGGACGTGTGTATGTACATGTGTATGGGGGGGGTTGGGCCATTTCTTTCGTCTGTTTCCTTGCGCTACCTCGCAAACGCGGGAGACAGCGACAAAGTATAAAAAAAAAAAAAAAATATATATATATATATATATATATATATATATATATATATATATATATATATATATATATATATATATATATATATATATATCAACAAAACCCTACGATCCACTTTACAAGATAAACAAGAAATTCAGAAGTTGGCTACATTTGATTTCATAATTTCGAATATTTTGATGAGAGAGAGAGAGAGAGAGAGAGAGAGAGAGAGAGAGAGAGAGAGAGAGAGAGAGAGGAAAAAGGAAGGTAATAAATTCACAGCACACAGGAAAGCTGCTCAGTCGTGGTTATCTCACATGTTTTCACTAACATCGAGAGTTAAGTAGTACAAATGCCATTTCAAAATGCTTGGGACACTTCAATTTGTTCTTGTATGAAAACATACAACTGAACCAAGTCAGTCTTTTATAAGGTTAAAACTACTAATGATATTAGAATAACATGCAAATTTATGATGGACGACTTAAAATGAGCCTTGATGGCAAGGCTAAGATTATTTATCTTTGTCCATGATAGTAAGGCTAAGATCATTTATCGTTTACCATGATGGCTAGGCTAAGATCATTTATCGCTGTCCATTATAGCTAGGCTAAGATAATTTATCGTTGTCCATGATACAATCTGGGCCCAGCCCGAGCTGTAGGGGATAGAAGACCTCCAAGATAATACTAGCCAGACTCTAAGAACATTTAAGATCATAAGAACATTATCCAGTCGTCTTTTACTTATCAGGAAATACGTTTGTATGCAACTCTTAGCTGATAAGAGATGTTTGATCTCTTATCACCCAGAACTCACCACGAGGAGGTGGTTGCATGTCGAGTTCCATAATTTTTTCCCGTTTTAAATAAATATTTTAATTTCCTCTAAAATAAACGTCTATCCCGTTTTAAGATATGTAAAAATAATAATTTCCTCTAAAACAAAGTTCTTATTGTGAGGTAGATAATTGAGGAAGGGCACCTCATTTCCTGCCCTTCCTCTGGTTCCGTTGGCCCCCTCCTCTGGTACGCCTCCGGCGGACTGACCTCATCACCTTCTTCAGCTCACCAATAATAAGTGGCAGAGCTGGTCTCTCTGAGGGGTCGCTGTGGGTCGCTGTTTGGTAAAGATCCTGGAGGCTTTCCCGCACACCCTGCTTCCTGACCAGGATGGACACGTGCCTCATTAGATGCCCAAAAGAGAAGACGTCACTGGCTGGGGAGACCGGCTTGCGCTCCCTGACCTCAGGGGCCAACCACAGGTCAGGAACATTGTACTCAACGCAGCTTCCCTTCTTAACGCTCAAGCCGAAGTCGATGATGTGAAACTCTGGCTTCTCACCCATCGTCACCGTCACATTCTCGACCTTGACGTCATTATGGACAATGTTTTTCTTATGGATTTCCATCAGCCGACGAGCGACCATGATGGCGGACTCGACCAGTTCCTCGTCCGACCGACATGTTCTCATGTACTTATCATAAGGCTGGCCAGTGTGGCTTAAGATGATCAATGGGGGGTTGCGGCACACTGCTCGAAGTAGAGGGGCTCCTCCAGCCCCAGCCAGTCTCCTGTGAATGTCGGCTTCATCCATAAGACTTTTCCAACTCACTCCGTCCAGAAGGGTTTTGATGACGCAACACGATCCACGGAACAACACCGTTTCAATCTTGGCGTTGCCTCCCCGACCCACCTCTCTCATGACCACCAGGTCATTTACATCCTTCTGGGTCAACTTTACAACTGGAACGCTCATTTTGATTCCGGCCTGAGGCGCACTTACCAAATTTTCTCCTTGCCGGAGAGTGTGAGAGGAGATGTTGTCGGTACGGAATCCCATCCTCAAATGATTACACTTCTCTCGCCGCCGGCCTTATATACCCCTGGGTCGTGTGACGTCACATAACCAGATCTATCCAGATTAAATCCCATACAAATCCGGATATGTAGACGGATTCATTTAGCTTTATTGCGATCATAATTTGATGAAATCTAAAGGTGTCGAAGAAATAG
>NC_092293.1:9645869-9733369 GCF_036320965.1 Panulirus ornatus
ACATGCCTTCACCCTCTCAATCAATACCCTCCCATATAATTTACCAGGAATACTCAACAAACTTATACCTCTGTAATTTGAGCACTCACTCTTATCCCCTTTGCCTTTGTACAATGGCACTATGCAAGCATTCCGCCAATCCTCAGGCACCTCACCATGAGTCATACATACATTAAATAACCTTACCAACCAGTCAACAATACAGTCACCCCCTTTTTTAATAAATTCCACTGCAATACCATCCAAACCTGCTGCCTTGCCGGCTTTCATCTTCCGCAAAGCTTTTACTACCTCTTCTCTGTTTACCAAATCATTTTCCCTAACCCTCTCACTTTGCACACCACCTCGACCCAAACACCCTATATCTGCCACTCTGTCATCAGACACATTCAACAAACCTTCAAAATACTCATTCCATCTCCTTCTCACATCACCACTACTTGTTATCACCTCCCCATTTACGCCCTTCACTGAAGTTCCCATTTGCTCCCTTGTCTTACGCACCCTATTTACCTCCTTCCAGAACATCTTTTTATTCTCCCTAAAATTTACTGATAGTCTCTCACCCCAACTCTCATTAGCCCTTTTTTTCACCTCTTGCACCTTTCTCTTGACCTCCTGTCTCTTTCTTTTATACTTCTCCCACTCAATTGCATTTTTTCCCTGCAAAAATCGTCCAAATGCCTCTCTCTTCTCTTTCACTAATACTCTTACTTCTTCATCCCACCACTCACTACCCTTTCTAAACAGCCCACCTCCCACTCTTCTCATGCCACAAGCATCTTTTGCACAGTCCATCACTGATTCCCTAAATACATCCCATTCCTCCCCCACTCCCCTTACTTCCATTGTTCTCACCTTTTTCCATTCTGTACACAGTCTCTCCTGATACTTCTTCACACAGGTCTCCTTCCCAAGCTCACTTACTCTCACCACCTTCTTCACCCCAACATTCACTCTTCTTTTCTGAAAACCCATACTAATCTTCACCTTAGCCTCCACAAGATAATGATCAGACATCCCTCCAGTTGCACCTCTCAGCACATTGACATCCAAAAGTCTCTCTTTCGCACGCCTGTCCATTAACACGTAATCCAATAACGCTCTCTGGCCATCTCTCCTACTTACATAAGTATACTTATGTATATCTCGCTTTTTAAGGGTAAGAGAGATGTGTGGAAATAAAAAGAGCGTGGTTGAGAGAGCAGAAGAGGGTGTTTTGAAATGGTTTGGGCACATGGAGAGAATGAGTGAGGAAAGATTGACCAAGAGGATATATGTGTCGGAGGTGGAGGGAACGAGGAGAAGAGGGAGACCAAATTGGAGGTGGAAAGATGGAGTGAAAAAGATTTTGTGTGATCGGGGCCTGAACATGCAGGAGGGTGAAAGGAGGGCAAGGAATAGAGTGAATTGGAGCGATGTGGTATACAGGGGTTGACGTGCTGTCAGTGGATTGAATCAAGGCATGTGAAGCGTCTGGGGTAAACCATGGAAAGCTGTGTAGGTATGTATATTTGCGTGTGTGGACGTGTGTATGTACGTGTGTATGGGGGTTGGGCCATTTCTTTCGTCTGTTTCCTCGCGCTACCTCGCAAACGCGGGAGACAGCGACAAAGTATAAAAAAAAAAAAAAAAAAAAAAAAAAAAAATTCCCGATCATCAGTCCTTTTTCAGCACATAAATCTACAAGCTCTTCACCATTTCCATTTACAACACTGAACACCCCATGCATACCAATTATTCCCTCAACTGCCACATTACTCACCTTTGCATTCAAATCACCCATCACTATAACCCGGTCTCGTGCATCAAAACCGCTAACACACTCATTTAGCTGTTCCCAAAACACTTGCCTCTCATATATATATATATATATATATATATATATATATATATATATATATATATATATATATATATATATATATATATATATATATATTATATATATATATATATATATATATATATATATATATATATATATATATATATATATATATATATATATATATATATATATATATATATATATACTTATGTGTGTGTGTGTGTGTGTGTGTGTGTGTACGAATAAACTTTAAGGCTGGCCGGGGTGTACTGGTGATGCCTTTGACCTAAAATATAAGTTCAAGCTTGTAGGCCGACCCTGCACTTAGCTTGAATCCTTTTGTGTTCACTATAATCTTTTTTACTACATCTCCTCTACTTAATCCCTTTATCTTCACTATGCAAGGCTTATTATAATCTTCACTACAACCTCATCTTCATATGACCTTATCTTGACTAAGCTGGTTTCAAGGGAGGCTTTAGATTTTACCCGCTCACACAAACAACGTACTTACACGGGGCCCCACGAGTGTAAAACCCTCTCCTAATACAGTGCAAATACATGATTACACACACCTACACACACCACCACAACTAACAATACATAGAGAAATAGCCTTTTTGATTGGTTTTGGATCCGCCCTTGAACGGAGTTTGGAGGATTTGGGGGATCAGGTCAATAAGGTTAAGTTCACTACAACCTCATATTCACTAACGTGAATCTTCACTACTAGCTTATTTTCACTTAATTATATCTTCACTATACCCTCTTCTTCACTACACCGTTATTTCTACCATACCATCATCATTGTACTCCCTGATGTTCACTAGAAATAGTTCTTATCTTCACTACATAATCATTCTGAATAAACTTTACTCCTTGATAACCCTTATCTCTACTACATTCGGATCTTCACTACATTCGTATCTTCGCCACAACCTATCTTGACAATATCCTTATCATCACTATACTCTTCCTCACTACGCTCTCATCTTAACATCATCCTTCTGTTTACCGAACTTAGTTCAAAGTCTGACTTGAACGTAGCTTTGGAAAGTTTGTGTTCCTCATTGTGTTACCTCCTTATCATCATTGTAAAGGCAATTGTCACCACTCCCTAACTAAACCCTCATCGTCACTACACTCTCATCATTATCATTACTTCTTGATGTTCAATACAAAATCTCAACATATACATTTATCTTCACCACAGAATAATTTTCATTGCACCTTAATCTTCATTACTCCTTGTTTCAGCTACATCCGTATCTTCCATTCATTCTTATATCTTATATTAATTACATCTTTACAATATCTTTATATCTTCTCTGTTCCGTCATTTGAAAAATTGAAAGTGAGAGTAAAGGATTTCCGGCCTTCTGCTCCCTACCCTTTTAGTCGCCTTGTACGACACGCAGGGAATACGAGGCAAGTATACTTTCTTCCCTATCCCCAGGGATAACAGCATCTGGTGTTCCCAGACGGTCACCCATCCAAGTACTAACCAGACCCAACGTTGCTTAACTTCCCTGATCGGACGATATATATATATATATATATATATATATATATATATATATATATATATATATATATATATATATATATATATATATATATATATATATATATATGTATGTATATATACATATATACATATACAAGACTGAAAACAATGAATTTCCCAAATAAAAAATGGAAGCGCCGGGGTTTGAACCCGGGACCTCTCGCATGCCAAGCGAGTGCTCTACCACTGAGCTACGCCCCCAAGAACATTTTTTTGGACTTAGTATTATATGAAGCACTGAGATTACCACGGCAAAATACTGTTTCACCGACCATTGCCGACTAGCCGGCAAAATAACCACAGGGTAAATCTCCATGTTGCTGTCGTGTTTTCCTCTTAATTTTCCACGAAGAAATGAGTTTTAATTTTTTATTGTCGTTGCAATAGACTGGAACTAAGCAATAGACTGGAACTGTGCAATCGACTAGAACTAAGCGGACCTGGTATGAGGTCAGAGCCCTCATTATCATCCTTGCTAACTACCGGAAGCAGATTAAGTCGTTCCACAACCGATGTCCGGCCCATGTTAACTCTGATGTGCCCAGCAGTTGGAGGAGGATCGCCAGAAGCTTCTGGAAGATTTCAAGGACGTCTTGGTGGACCTGACCCTTTCAGATAAGGTCGAAAACCCCAATTTATTGTGAAGATCTTCACTATAACGTTGGACGAACATACTGAATGTTGCACACATGTGATGCGGACAAAATGAAACAAGAAAAAGACCAAAATTATGTCTGGTGTGGGTCTCGAACCCACGACCTTAAGTGTGTAAGACTCACGCTCTACCACTGAGCTAACCAGACAATAGAAAATACGTCTGTTTCTTCAATTTGAATTAATGAAAATCTTTGCGAGGCAGCGTTTAGAAAAGAAAGATGTCTTTGACGAAATTTACTTGTTTGGCTTATTCTTCTGTTCCTCATTATCGAAAGTAAACGTACTGAAGGATATATATATATATATATATATATATATATATATATATATATATATATATATATATATATATATATATATATATATATATATATATATACATATATATATATATATATATATATATTATCCCTGGGGATAGGGGAGAAAGAATATTTCCCACGTATTCCCTGCGTGTCGTAGAAGGCGAACTAAAAGGGAAGGGAGCGGGGGATGGAAATCCTCCCCTCTCGTTTTTTTTTTTTTTAATATTCCAATGGAAGAAACAGAGAAGGGGGCCGGGTGAGGATGTTTCCTCAGAGGCCCAGTCCTCTGTTCTTAACGCTACCTCGCTGACGCGGGAAATGGCGAATAGTATGAAAGAAAAAAGAATATATATATATATATATATATATATATATATATATATATATATATATATATATATATATATATATATATAAATATATATATATATATATATATATATATATATATATATATATATATATATATATATATATATATATATATATATATATATATATATATATTGGAAAGGATCACGATTTTGCACGTGATCAAGTATACTCTTATGAGTCCACTAGGAAAATAAACACGATAAGCTCCCAAGTGCACCTTCGTGTAATACTCACATCATCAAGGGAGACACAAGAGAGAAATATAACACTCAATTGATACACAACGAAGAGACGTAGCTAGGACGCCATATGCTAAACATGTGATTGTCCAAGACAGACAACAAGCGCATCATAAACTTATTATGTGGACAAGAAGGTGAATTGTTTACACATTTTATCAGCATTAAAGTTATCCAATTTGTACAGACCATCACTAATATTAAGACTATAATAATTTGTGTATTCAGAAATAGATGATTTAATGATATTTCTCGTGGTACTTGAGTTAGAGTTAATAACTGAGATGGCATTATTAACTCTAATTCCAGTACCACGAGAAATATCATTGAATCTTCTATTATTAAATACACAAAGAATTATAAACCTTAAGGAAACAACATGGTGGTCAAAAATAAGCTTTAGGAATGAAGTTTATGAATGGAATATCAGTGAGACGATCCAAATGACGAATGAATGAGAGCGTAGTCAACATACAATATAAAAGGACATATTATGAATGGCAGCCAGGCAAGTAACGGCCCAACTGAATGGAAGGATTTAAAAGTTCGCGTTATATGACGAATTTTGATAGATTATCCAAATTTCCATTCCAGTTATGAAACTTAATGGTTGTGTTCAGTTCTAGAGACAAAGTTTAAAGGTTTGTGTTTCAAAGATGAACCACAAAGGATATCGTTAAATTAACTGACATTAAAATTTGTCAATTAAGTAAATCATTTTGGACAATAGCTGTAATTTGACAGAGTTAAAAGTTCGCAATTTCATTACAATTCTAATTCAAAAGTTTGAGATTCAATGATGGTTTGCACAAGCTTAACGTACATTTAAGTTTTGTGTTTATATGACGTATCTTAAAGGACTCTGGTAAAATAACGCAGCTGGAAG
Source organism: Panulirus ornatus (assembly GCF_036320965.1). Classification (NCBI taxonomy): domain Eukaryota; kingdom Metazoa; phylum Arthropoda; class Malacostraca; order Decapoda; family Palinuridae; genus Panulirus; species Panulirus ornatus. The sequence continues at coordinate 9,651,730 of NC_092293.1, forward strand.
GTTTACGTTCAAATGACGGTGTTTAAATGTTTATTGATGAATGGTAGATTTAAATGGATAGATTTTAAGTTCGCGTTTTCATGAGCGACTTTAAACCTTGTGGTCAAATGTCACAGTTTAAATGTTGGTATGTACAATGTTGACCAGATGGCGGTAGTGTGTAGACACAGCCATACCAGGTCGTATTTATCATCATTAAAGTCAGTGAACAGTGACACATTTCCTTCAGTCTCCCGTGCATCATCACTGACTGTTTCAAACAGAATTGTTGTTTGTCTTTCAGTACTTAATAACTCTTCAGATGTCTTGTGTTTAGCAGATTGGTAGATCTAGACGAGCGGTGGATGGTATGTTCAGAGGCTGTTTCATGTTACATCATAGAAAACTGTTACCGTCCAACGTGGGGCTCGAACCCACGACCCCGAGATTAAGAGTCTCGTGCTCTACCGACTGAGCCAGCCGGGCTTATACACAACCTTGTTCGTGTGTATGTGTGTGTCTAAGCGAGGTTAATAACCACCATCATTAACCGCCTAACAACGCTGTATTATCAGCGATAACGTTCAATAACTGACCTGAGGTCACATGATAGATACATAAGGGGATCCGACCATGACCTTATCAACGTCCTGAGACCCCGGCTGATGTGTCAGGTTAGATAAGAGGCATAACATCCTCTCTGTCTGATGTTGTGAGAGTAAGACACTAATGGTTAGGAGGCAGCAAGTGTGTCTGGAGACACCCTCCTCTCTGTCTGATGTTGTGAGAGTAAGACACTAATGGTTAGGAGGCAGCAAGTGTGTCTGGAGACACTCTCCTCTCTGTCTGATGTTGTGAGAGTAAGACACTAATGGTTAGGAGGCAGCAAGTGTGTCTGGAGACACTCTCCTCTCTGTCTGATGTTGTGAGAGTAAGACACTAATGGTTAGCAGGCAGTAAGTGTGTCTGGAGACACCCTCCTCTCTGTCTGATGTTGTGAGAGTAAGACACTAATGGTTAGGAGGCAGCAAGTGTGTCTGGAGAAGGGTAGTAGGTGGTGGGGCCAAGCCTGATGTGTTGATCAAGTAAAATATGTATCATAACGGTTGGTTGGTTGGCTGGTTAGTGAGAATTTAGGCCCATCAACTGCCAGGGTCAATAGGCACATGAACATCAAATTACAACTACCTCGCCAATAGTTTTTAACTCCTTTAGGTGTTAATGATAATTCTAATACCACATACACTATATATACCTGGCCCTAGACCCTAACATAGGTACATCATTGATTATATCACGGAACTGTTGACGTAGAAAAACACGAATAACATTTGGTTTTGTCTATGATATGGATATTTTGGTTCATATAAACTAATCTGTAGAATTCATTCAATGGTTTTTATCAAAAGCATAAATATCATAAGAATCAATATAGTTTATCAGTTACTGATAAAAGTAATACAAAATGAATCTGAAAGAGTGATCATAACGACATTATGAATACAGTTCTGTAAGTCTTCATTTCAAGAAATTAGTAGCTGTATGAATTAAGACCAGTAGGTTTCCCTCGTACCATAATGATTTAAGACCAGTAGGTTTCCCTCGTACCATAATGATTTAAGACCAGTAGGTTTCCCTCGTACCATAATGATTTAAGACCAGTAGGTTTCCCTCGTACCATAATGATTTAAGACCAGTAGGTTTCCCTCGTACCATAATGATTTAAGACCAGTAGGTTTCCCTCGTACCATAATGATTTAAGACCAGTAGGTTTCCCTCGTACCATAATGATTTAAGACCAGTAGGTTTCCCTCGTACCATAATGATTTAAGACCAGTAGGTTTCCCTCGTACCATAATGATTTAAGACCAGTAGGTTTCCCTCGTACCATAATGATCTAAGACCAGTAGGTTTCCCTCGTACCATAATGATTTAAGACCAGTAGGTTTCCCTCGTACCATAATGATTTAAGACCAGTAGGTTTCCCTCGTACCATAATGATTTAAGACCAGTAGGTTTCCCTCGTACCATAATGATTTAAGACCAGTAGGTTTCCCTCGTACCATAATGATTTAAGACCAGTAGGTTTCCCTCGTACCATAAAACCTTTTACGAAGTAAATCTTGAAAGTAATTTAATATTTCTGAAGGATAATGGCTATACCTATGATGACACCAATTGTTTATGTACAACCCGTGTCTATTCTTCTCTTGCCAGTCTTCACAACCAAGTATAACGTCTGCAGTTATACTTTGGGTAGGTTTGTTTTTGACCTTCTTCAACGATGTATTCATCAACACATGTTGAGAAGTAGACGTGATTTACACAACCAATTCTTACGTGGCTGTACAAGTGCTAACAACGGTTTGACTTGTCACACATATCTGCACCCACCCACCCTGGCCTCCAGAAAAGTTATGGTATACGCATATTAGCGGTATCGAAGGATCAGCCTGTGTATATCATTTCATTTTCAGTATAAATCCCATAATAAAATGCTAAATTATGTGATACATTCCATGGTGATCAATAATTGGTGTGATAGAGTCTATATCCAGCCATGTATCTACCATAACATATCTTTTAGTTGACCAGAAGATTAACTGGGAGGTCGACCAGGGGTTGACTTTGATGTCTACCTGGAGTCAGGTGAGAACTGGTCTGTTTACATGCAAGTCTTTATCGTCTTCTGTTGCTTAAAGATAGGAAGAAGTCCTGGAGCTACACACTGGGTTAATTATTTACACCTTCTATATATAAGAAAAAAGAAATGACATGTTAAGAAGTAAATGTTACATCAAAACAAATTCTTAGGTACGCTATGCATGTCCTAACTGACTAACTTTCATACAATTCTGCACCTTGGGTCTTCAGAAACATCAGTGGATACGCTTATCATAGCTATGGAATGATTAGATGTTTGATACTGGATTATAGATATCTACCGAGAAAATACATATATTCCCTGGTGATCAATAATAGTTGTAACCGGCTGGCTGTTTCTGTGTATCATCATTACCCCATTCTCAATATGATACGTTAGATCAAGCACATACAAACTCCTCATCACCCACACATGGAAGACGTCACTGCCTATCCAGCCAAGCCGGGAGAGCTATAACCAGGACCCCACACCTGGGAAGGTGTCACCTGGTACGTCCGGCCGGTGGTGGCAAGATTTGGCTGGAGTCAAGAACAAATACCTAACTAAGGCTGTTTACCCAGGCCACCTCCCCTGCCTGCCTGCCCGACCACACCTGGGAAACATAAGCAACAGGTGAAGACACACACCCTGTACCACCTCACTGGCTACGGTGGCAGCCTTCCTCACTCAGGTAAGAGTCGTCGTGACCGGTGTTGGGAGGAGACCGTCTACTGTTGACCAGCCTTACGTATACAGGAGGTGTGGGGTGGGTGGGTGTCGGGTGGTCAACACACAATGTTCTCGGGATCGTCAGAAGGAGGAGGAGGGTTCCTGGTAGTTAGTGGAGAGTTCAACGTGCCGGAGCTCAGTGCTGTCTGTAGTTTGTCGTGTGTAAAGGCTGGATCATCTTCTGTCATGAGAAACAATGTTTGTAAGTTACTGTATACAATTGTTATCCGTTGCTGAATAATGATTATCTGTTGTGAGAGTCACCAGGTCTGCACTTGACATTTTCTCAGAAACTATTATTTTCTGTACAGTTATGTTATTGTTATGTTCACCAAGTCTTCTCTTAGCAGTTATGTTTTGTGTCACATTAGCTAGGTCTTCACGTAACAGTTTTGTTGTTGTTGTTGTTGTTGTTGTTGTTGTTGTTGTTATCATTGTTGTTGTAGTTATTCTTTCTATTACGGGTCCTCGCTTCTACACAGCCGTTTTCAACTTGCCTAACAGGGAATTTCTTGTTTAGATATTCGTCAGGTCCTTGCCTGGCTCGGGCCCTTATCATATGGCCTCTGTAACACGTAAGTATGTATATCTGTTGTTGAATTTACTTGCTATTAGCAAGAAATGTCATTAAACCAGAATTTCTACCATTCGGTAAAACATACAAATCACGATATTTGCAACATGATAACATGTTTGACCATCAGCAGGTAAGGTCATCAAGCCGCACCATACATACGTCAGACAGTAACATCAGTTGTATAACAGGATGTATATATGTTGTTGGATTTAAGGGCTATCACCTAAAGGTCATGAAGCCAGAATGTGAACCATAACCACTTATGAGTGGAGTCCGGTAACACCTTTCATAGCATTATGTCTCAAACAGAATACAGTAGTCAGTTTCATATAAGTATTCTGCACTTCAACTGATTAATGCTATGATAAGGATGAAGAGAATTACAAACCATGAATACTCATTGTAAGGATCACATCAAGGATGAAACATATATAACTAGAAGTGTTGAGGAAACAAAGATGGTGAAATACCTTGACCCGCCCGGGATCACTAGCACCTGTGGCAATGGACACACCTTTGTAATGCTTGATCACTTACAACTGATCAACTTTAATACGAAAGTCTTAGGTATTGTCCCTCAGGAAAACTTTTTATGAATATTTATAAAACACATATATATGTTAGATATACACTATCTCTAGAATATATCTTTACCTGGGACGTGTAACACTTGTGTGGATAGACACAACTTTGTAATGCATGATCCATTACACGAAATGAACTTCACTAACGAAGAGTTATACAACGCGTCGTTGGAGAACATTAATCAAATACCTATACAGAATTTTTATGTTAGATAAAAGACATTTCTTGATAGTAAACATAAGAAATGATGACGAAAGAAAAGGCACGTAGAGGTAAATATTTTGTTAAATTATGAAATACTTCTGCCTTAAACTAACTTCTTGTATTGGATTTATTTCTTAGATACCCACGTGATAATGCATTCTGTTCTTTATAATCATAAATGCTTATGTTTCTAACACGTTTTTATTATTTTTTATATAATCTTAAGGATTCAGGCTTAAATATCTTGGTTATGAACAACCATCATAATGCAACACAATACATATCTATCAGAAACCATTACCATTATGTTTGTACCAGATTCTTTGAGTCCACTGACAAGTGGCTCCGTGGCGTAGTGGTTAGCACATCTGCCTCATAAACAGTTGGTCCGGGTTCGATTCCCAGCGGGGCCTTTGTTTTCAGTATTATTTGTGATCGTAAATACTCGTAGGTAGTCTCTCTCTCTCTCTCTCTCGACAGGCAAGTTGATATGCACTGGGTGGGTGGGTGTGTGGGGTGCAGAGTGGCTCGCCGTCATATGGCAAGAACTTCATCGCTCTCACTCAGTCACGCAATCTACATTCATAGTGGCTGGCTGGAGAGAGAGAGAGAGAGAGAGAGAGAGAGAGAGAGAGAGAGAGAGAGAGAGAGAGAGAGAGAGAGAGAGAGAGAGAGTTCTGGCTTATGTGTTCATCTAACGAGATTTTGTCAAAGGCAGGGCAAGCGCGTAACGCTCTCCGCAGAGAAATATATTGTCACGAAGAAAAAGATCAAAGTGGTGGGAGTAAGGTGTTGTGATGTGTTATGTCTGGGAAGGAGAGGTTGTATGTTTGTGGAGTGAGAGCCAGCAGACAACGTCTGGGTGAGACAGGAAGGTAAGAAAGCTGCCTGAGTCAGAGGAGTGGTAATTAACAGCCACTAAAATGCCACGTGGTGCCTGGAAACTGTAGTGACGTAAGTGACATGGGGGCCTGCATGGGTCTGCTGGTGGTGGCGGGGTTGTCGTCAGAGACCAAATATAAATGTTGATGTTGCATGACATTAAGGTGAGGCTGTTGTGTGGTGTGGCGGGAAAGGTAGTATAATATTGGAAGCTGGTAATGTGGTATCGTACTCAGGCATGAAGCTCTGAAAGATCTGTGTGGCTGAACACGACGGTGCGACCTTCAGGTATTATGATGGTCTGACCTTTGACCTGACCATTAAGGTTATACGTGCATGTATGTACGTAACCGTAAGTATGTTTTCCTTTGTCATTATGTGTTTACAGTATACATTTGACCGGCTGGTGATCTCAATGGTGTCTGTGCTAAGGCCTGGAGTCAACTTTTGGACCTACAAGCATGATAGAAAGTTCTGGAGGCAAGTGTAGAAAAGGAAATTCTTGTAAATATTTCATGTGTGCTTCCATCATGCAGACCACAGTGTTGTTGGGTCAGGCTGGAGGTTTGGAGTGGCAAAGGAGAGACTGGACTTGATGACTTGTGTAAGGGGACGAGAGACTGACGTGGTACCTCTCCTCTCCTGCCTGACTCTCGTCCCAAACGTCTCTCTCCCATCCGACCTGGCTCTCTTCCCAAGCCTGTATCTCCTGTCCTGCCTGACTCTCTTCCAAACTTCTCTCTCCTGTCCTGCCTGACTCTCGTCCCAAGCCTCTCTCTCCTGTCCTGCCTGACTCTCGTCCCAAGCCTCTCTCTCCTGTCCTGCCTGACTCTCGTCCCAAGCCTCTCTCTCCTGTCCTGTCTGACTCTCGTCCCAAGCCTCTCTCTCCTGTCCTGCCTGACTCTCGTCCCAAGCCTCTCTCTCCTGTCAAGCCTAACTCTTGCGTCAAGTCTCTCTCCTGTCCAGCCTGAATCCCGTCACAAAACTCTCTCTCTTGTCCTGCTTGACTCATGTCCCAAGCCTCAATCTCCTCTCCTGCCTGACTCTTGTACCAAGCTTCTGTCTCCTGTCCTGCCTGACTGGTTGGTAAGGTTATTTAATGTATGTATGACTCATGGTGAGGTGCCTGAGGATTGGTGGAATGCTTGTATAGCGCCATTGTTCAAAGGCAAAGGGGATAAAGGTGAGTGCTCAAATTACAGAGGTATAAGTTTGTTGAGTATTCATGGAGATTATATGGGAGAGTATTGATTGAGAGGGTGAAGGCATGTACAGAGCATCAGATTGGGAAAGAGCAGTGTGGTTTCAGAAGTGGTAGAGGATGTGTGGATCAGGTGTTTGCTTTGAAGAATGTATGTGAGAAATACTTAGAAAAGCAAATGGATTTGTATGTGGCATTTATGGATCAGGAGACAGCATATGATAGAGCTGATAGTGATGGTCTGTGGAAGGTATTAAGAATATATGGTGTGGGAGGCAAGTTGTTAGAAGAGGCGAAAGTTTTCATCGAGGATGTAAGGCATGTCTTCGAGCAGGAAAAGAGGAAAGTGATTGGTTGTCAATGAATGTCGGTCTGCGGGGTTGTTAGGGAGGTGAATGCAAGAGTTTTGGAGAGAGAGGCAAGTATGAAGTCTGTTGTGGATGAGAGAGCTTGGGAAGTGAGTTAGTTGTTGTTCGCTGATGATACAGCGCTGGTGGCTGATTCGGGTGAGAAACTGCAGAAACTGGTGAATGAGTTTGGTAAAGTGTGTGAAAGAAGAAAGCTGGGAGTAAATGTGAATAAGAGCAAGGTTATTAGGTACAGTAGGGGTGAGGGACAAGTCAGTTGGGAGATACATTTGAATGGAGAAATACTGGAGGAAGTGAAGTGTTTTAGATATCTGGGAGTTGATTCGGCAGCGGATGGAACCTTGGAAGCGGAAGTGAGTCATAGGGTGGGGGAGGGGGTTAAAGTTCTGGGAGCGTTAGAAATGTGTGGATGGTGAGAACGTTATCTCGGAAAGCAAAAATGGGTATGTTTGAAGGAATAGTGGTTCCAACAATGTTACATGGTTGCGAGGCGTGGGCTATAGATAGAGTTGTGCGCAGGAGGGTGGATTTGTTGGAAATAAGATGTTTCAGGACAATATGTGTGTTAGGTGGTTTGATCGAGTAAGTAATGAAAGGGTAAGAGAGATGTGTGATAGTAAAAAGAGTGTGGTTGAGAGAGCAGAAGAGGGTGTTTTGAAATGGTTTGGTCACATGGAGAGAATGAGTGAGGAAAGATTGACAAAGAGGATATATGTGTCAGAGTTGGAGGGAACGACTAGAAGTGGGAGACCAAATTGGAGGTCGAAAGACGGAGTGAAAAAAATTTTGAGTGATCGGGGCCTGAACATACAGAAGGGTGAAAGGCGTGTAAGGAATAGAGTGAATTAGAACGATGCGGTATACCGGGTTCGACGTACAGTCAATGGATTGAACCAGGGTTTGTGAAGCGTCTGGGGTAAACCATGGAAAGTTCTGTGGGGCCTGGATGTGGAAAGGGAGCTGTGGTTTCCTTGCATTATATCTGACAGCTAAAGACTGAGTGTTAACGAATGTGGCCTTTGTTGTCTTTTCCTAGTGCTACCTCGCACACATGCGGGGGGAGGGGGTTGTCATATTCATATGTGGCGGGGTGGCGACAGGAATGAATAAGGGCAGACAGTATGAATTATGTACATGTGTATATATGTATATGTCTGTTTGTGTATATGTATGTATACGTTGAGATGTGTAGGCATGTATATGTGCGTGTGTGGACGCGTATGTATATACATGTGTATGTGGGTGGGTTTGGGCCATTTCTTTCGTCTGTTTCTTTGCGCCACCTCGCTAACGCGGGAGACAGCGTACTGTGTAGTTGACAACTCTTATATCATGTCCACCATGGTGAACAAATACGATGCTCGTAAATCTAATGATGACTCGGGTGAAGAAGAGGGTGGAAATCGCGACTCAAAGGAGACAGAAAAACCATTGCCATCAGTTGAAGTTAAGTGTGGGGAGCATAGAGTGCAGTATACTTATTGTATATGGTTCAGTCGTCGAGCACCAGGAAAGCAGACTACAACACAAAATTATGACCAGAACCTCAGGTTACTTGGAAGATTTGCATCAGTGGAACAGTTTTGGGGTTACGATAGTCGTTTAGTCCTTCCTGTTGACCTAACTTCACACTCGGATATACATATTTTTAAAGATGGAATAAAGCCCATGTGAGAAGATGTTGGGAATAAGAATGGGGGGAAATGGATTGTTCGTTTACGCCAAGGACTGGCTTCACGGTGTTGAGAGAACATGATATTGGTAATGCTAGGTGAACAGTTCATGGTTGGAGATGAGATCTGTGGTGCTGTCAGATCAGTGAGATTTCAGGAGGACATTATCTCTATTTGGAATCGAAGTGCACAGGACACAGTAACAACAGGACGAATCCGTGACACTTTGAAGCGAGTTCTTAACCTTCCTCTCAATACAGTTATGGAATATAAAACTCATAATGATTCTCTCAAGCACACCCACTCCGCGTCCAGCCTACTGCCGAAACCTGGCCCTCCCATGAGGCATGACCTGCACTGATGTTTCTATCCTCCAGCCACCCCCCAACCCACCTCCCACCTCCTTGGAGAGAAGAGATTCTGGGGGAGGATGGGGGAAGAGGTTGAGACAACCATCATACTCTATGCATCTGTGTGAGTGAGAATATATCTGTGCCAAGTTGCAGTTGTGGTCATGTACATAGGTGATGTATGTTCTGAATTGTTTACAAAGCAACACATACCTTTTCTCTGATACATTTTTGAAAGCCGACACAGAATTACATGGGAATATCTAAGCTGTACTCCTTTTAAGAAATATATGTCTGTGAACTATACTTCAGCTTTATGCTTAACTCGCTAAAGCTTCAAAGACATGCTTTTCAACCAGGCCCAAACAAGACAGTTAGACCACCAAAAAATGGTAAATCAAACTACTGTCCACAATGTGTTTACCATGTTCAAGCAGTCTCTTGCTTTGGTTTAATCAATGAAAGTTTGGAAATAAGTTTAAAGTGATCGTATTTTATCCCTAAGCGAAGTGTTTTTTTTATCCTCAAGCAGCTCTTCCTTTGGTTTGATCAGTGGAATTTAGGAAATGAGTTTAAAGTGATAGTATTTTATCCCTGAGCAAAATATTTTTTGTGCCTCTTGGCAGCATATAAGCTGTTGGTCATTTACAGTTTGTCTTTACTGGGAGGAAGTATTTTGAAGCTAATTACAAAGTAATGGAAAAAAGTAATGATCCTGGATTTTGTAAAAAAAAAAAAAAATGTTGTACATTTTTCTTATGTAGATAGGCATATTTTGGTTTCAGGGGCCCCTTTGTGGGACGAAAATTATCAGAGCAATAGAAAGTCAAGGTGAAAGCTCAAGTGTTCCCCTTTATTTACAGGTATTTAGGATTTTATTATTTTATTATAGATAATAGGGAGGGTATACGACAAAGAGGTTATATGATGGATTGATTACTTAATATTTAATTACTTGTGCAGAAATGTGTTATATAAGGTGCTATGGATATATGGGTGAATAGATGATTACTTATCCCTAGGGATAGGGGAGAAAGAATTCTTTCCACGTATTCCCTGCGTGTCGTAGAAGGCGACTAAAAGGGGAGGGAGCGGGTGGCTGGAAATCCTCACCTCTCGTTTTTTGTTTTTAATTTCCAAAAGAAGGAACAGAGAAGAGGGCCAGGTGAGGATATTCCCTCAAAGACCCAGTCCGCTGTTCTTAACCCTACCTCGCTAACGGGAAATGGCGAATAGTATGAAAGAGAGAAAAGAAAGAAAGATATATATACATATATACATGTACATGTATATACATACACGTGTGGACGTGTATGTATATACATGTGTATGGGGGTGGGTTGGGCCATTTTTTTAGTCTGTTTCCTTGCGCTATCTCGCAAACGCGGGAGACAGCGACAAAGCAAAATAAATAAATAAATAAATAAATAAATAAATATATATATATATATATATATATATATATATATATATATATATATATATATATATATATATATATATATATATATATATATGTATCCCTGGGGATAGGGGAGAAAGAATACTTCCCACGCATTCCTCACGTGTCGTAGAAGGCGACTAAAGGGGACGGGAGCGCGGGGCTAGAAACCCTCCCCTCCTTGTATTTTAACTTTCTAAAAGGGGAATCAGAAGAAGGCTCGAAGGCTCAGATTGGGGTGTCTAAATGTGTGTGGATGTAACCAAGATGAGAAAAAAGGAGAGACAGGTAGTATGTTTGAGGAAAGGAACCTGGATGTTCTGGCTCTGAGTGAAACGAAGCTAAAGGGTAAAAGGGAAGAGTGGTTTGGGAATGTCTTGGGAGTAAAGTCAGGGGTTAGTGAGAGGACAAGAGCAAGGGAAGGAGTAGCACTACTCCTGAATCAGGAGTTGTGGGAGTATGTGATAGAGTGTAAGAAAGTAAATTCTACATTGATATGGGTAAAACTGAAAGTTGATGGAGAGAGATGGGTGATTATTGGTGCATATGCACCTGGGCATGAGAAGAAAGATCATGAGAGGCAAGTGTTTTGGGAGCAGCTGAATGAGTGTGTTAGTGGTTTTGATGCACAAGACCAGGTTATAGTGATGGGTGATTTGAATGCAAAGGTGACTAATGTGGCAGTTGAGGGAATAATTGGTATACATGGAGTGTTCAGTGTTGTAAATGGAAATGGTGAAGAGCTTGTAGATTTATGTGCTGAAAAAGGACTGGTGATTGGGAATACCTGGTTTAAAAAGCGAGATATACATAAGTATACGTATGTAAGTAGGAGAGATGGCCAGAGAGCGTTATTGGATTACGTGATAAATGATAGACGCACGAAAGAGAGACTTTTGGATGTTAATGTGCTGAGAGGTGCAACTAGAGGGATGTCTGATCATTATCTTGTGGAGGCGAAGGTGATGATTTGTGGGGTTTTCAGAAAAGAAGAGAGAATGTTGGGGTGAAGAGAGTGGTGAGAGTAAGTGAGCTTGGGAAGGAGACTTGTGTGAGGAAGTACCAGGAGAGACTGAGAACAGAATGGAAAAAGGTGAGAACAAAGGAGGTAAGGGGAGTGGGGGAGGAATGGGATGTATTTAGGGAAGCAGTGATGGCTTGCGCAAAAGATGCTTGTGGCATGAGAAGCGTGGGAGGTGGGTTGATTAGAAAAGGTAGTGAGTGGTGGGATGAAGAAGTAAGATTATTAGTGAAAGAGAAGAGAGAGGCATTTGAACGATTTTTTGCAGGGAAAAAATGCAAATGAGTGGGAGAGGTATAAAAGAAAGAGGCAGGAGGTCAAGAGAAAGGTTCAAGAGGTGAAAAAGAGGGCAAATGAGAGTTGGGGTGAGAGAGTATCATTAAATTTCAGGGAGAATAAAAAGATGTTTTGGAAGGAGGTAAATAAAGTGCGTAAGACAAGGGAGCAAATGGGAACTTCAGTGAAGGGGGCTAATGGGGAGGTGATAACAAGTAGTGGTGATGTGAGAAGGAGATGGAGTGTGTATTTTGAAGATTTGTTGAATGTGTTTGCTGATAGAGTGGCAGATATAGGGTGTTTTGGTCGAGGTGGTGTACAAAGTGAGAGGGTTAGGGAAAATGATTTGGTAAATAGAGAATAGGTAGTAAAAGCTTTACGTAAGATGAAAGCCGGCAAAGCAGCAGGTTTGGATGGTATTGCAGTGGAATTTATTAAAAAAGGGGGTGACTGTATTGTTGACTGGTTGGTAAGGTTATTTAATGTATGTATGATTCATGGTGAGGTGCCTGAGGATTGGCGGAATGCTTGCATAGTGCCAGTGTACAAAGGGAAAGGGAATAAGAGTGAGTGCTCAAATTACAGAGGTATATGTTTGTTGAGTATTCCTGGTAAATCATATGGAAGGGTATTAATTGAGAGGGTGAAGGTGTGTACAGAGCATCAGATTGGGGAAGAGCAGTGTGGTTTCAGAAGTGGTAAAGGATGTGTGGATCAGGTGTTTGCTTTGAAGAATGTATGTGAGAAATACTTAGAAAAACAAATGATTTGTATGTAGCATTTATGGATCTGGAGAAGGCATATGATAGAGTTGATAGAGATGCTCTGTGGAAGGTTTTAACAATATATGGTGTGGGAGGCAAGTTGTTAGAAGCAGTGAAAAGTTTTTATCGAGGATGTAAGGCATGTGTACGTGTAGGAAGAGAGGAAAGTGATTGGTTCTCAGTGAATGTAGGTTTGCGGCAGGGGTGTGTGATGTCTCCATGGTTGTTTAATTTGTTTATGGATGGGGTTGTTAGGGAGGTGAATGCCAGAGTTTTGGAAAGAGGGGCAAGTATGCAGTCTGTTGTAGATGAGAGAGCTTGGGAAGTGAGTCAGTTGTTGTTCGCTGATGATACAGCGCTGGTGGCTGATTCATGTGAGAAACTGCAGAAGCTGGTGACTGAGTTTGGCAAAGTGTGTGAAAGAAGAAAGTTAAGAGTAAATGTGAATAAGAGGAAGGTTATTAAATACAGTAGGGTTGAGGGTTAAGTCAATTGGGAGGTAAGTTTGAATGGAGAAAAACTGGAGGAAGTAAAGTGTTTTAGATATCTGGGAGTGGATCTGGCAGCGGATGGAACCATGGAAGCGGAAGTGAATCATAGGGTGGGGGAGGGGGCGAAAATTCCGAGAGCCTTGAAGAATGTTTGGAACTCGAGAACATTATCTCGGAAAGCAAAAATGGGTATGTTTGAAGGAATAGTGGTTCCAACAATGTTGTATTGTTGCGAGGTGTGGGCTATGGATAGAGCTGTGCGCAGGAGGGTGGATGTGCTGGAAATGAGATGTTTGAGGACAATATGTGGTGTGAGGTGGTTTGATCGAGTAAGCAATGTAAGGGTGAGAGAGATGTGTGGAAATAAAAAGAGCGTGGTTGAGAGAGCAGAAGAGGGTGTTTTGAAATGGTTTGGTCACATGGAGAGAATGAGCAGGGAAAGATTGACCAAGAGGATATATGTGTCAGAGGTGGAGGGAACGAGGAGAAGTGGGAGACCAAATTGGAGGTTGAAAGATGGAGTGAAAAAGATTTTGAGTGATCGGGGCCTGAACATGCAGGAGGGTGAAAGGCGTGCAAGGAATAGAGTGAATTGGAACGATGTGGTATACCGGGGTCGATGTGCTGTCAATGGATTGAACCAGGGCATGTGAAGCGTCTGGGGTAAACCATGGAAAGTGTGTGGGGCCTGGATGTGGAAAGGGAGCTGTGGTTTCGGTGCATTATTACATGACAGCTAGAGACTGAGTGTGAACGAATGGGGCCTTTGGTGTCTTTCCTAGCGCTACCTCGCATACATGAGGGGGGAGGGGGTTGTTATTCCATGTGTGGCGAGGTGGCGATGGGAACAAATAAAGGCAGACAGTATGAATTATGTACATGTGTATATATGTATGTCTGTGCGTGTATATATATGTGTACATTGAGATGTATAGGTATGTATATTTGCGGGTGTGGACGTGTATGTATATACATGTGTATGTGGGCGGGTTGGGCCATTCTTTCGTCTGTTTCCTTGCGCTACCTCGCTAACGCGGGAGACAGTGACAGGGTGCTCAACATGGTTCTCGTCCTCCTGCAAGAGGACAGCACCGGCTCCCACATTGCTGGCGTCAACAGCTAACTTGAAAGGTTGATCAAAATCAGGGGCCTGCAAAATAGGACTATTACAAAGTATGGATTTTATTTGATGAAAGGCTATCTCACACTGCTCATTCCACACATATCTAACATCTTTCTTCAATAAATCTGTCAGAGGGTTGCGACTGTTGCAAAATTTACAATGAACATCCTATAGTACCCAACCATACCCATAAAACGTCTCAGTTCTCTTCGAGATCGGGGGGCACTCATCTGGGATAAAGACTGGACCTTCGCAGTCGGTGGGGCTAGCCCACCTTGACCGATCACATAACCCAAATATTGCACCTTGGCCTTCACAAACTCGCATTTGTTCCAATTGAGAACAAGGTTAGCCTTATTCAAGGCCGTCAGAACGTTGTCAAGTCTCTGCAGATGCTCGTCCCAACTCTGACTGTATATCACAATATCATCCAGGTAGACGACACAACCAGGCAGGTCTCTGATGAGGATGTCCATAAGTCGCTGAAATGTAGCAGGGGCGTTCTTTACACTTATAAGTTTGTCCTAGCACTACAAAGGTGCTGATATCTTGTGCTCTCTCCGTCAACCTAATCTGCCAGTATCCTTTTCTGAGGTCTAGTTTTGAGAGGAAGCGAGCATTGCCGACGCGATCTATGCGGTCTTCCACTCGCGGCAGGGGGTAACTGTCAGTTCTTGTCAACTCATTAACCTGGCGGTAGTCAATACAGAACCGATATGTCCCATCGAACTTGGATACGAGAGTAACAGGGGAGCTCCACTCTGACTGACATGGCTCAATCAGGTCGTGCTCAAGCATATAGTTCAGCTCAGTGCGAAGGATGGCCGCTCGTTGTGGGCTCACCCGGTACGGAGCCAATTTAACCGGTCGGGCTGTCTCCACGTCCACATCATGGGCTGCGAGAGAGGGCTGTCCAGGTGTGTTTCGGAAAACCTCTGGGTGTTTTGACAACAAGGCGAACATTTGCACACGTTGCTCTTCCGACAGGTGCGAGAGTTTCGTCTCCCACTTCCCGTTCGCGCCTCCGCCCGGTTCCCAGGCCTCCGAGGCACTCGCAGCTACGTCGTCGACTTCGTCACACACGGCTACCGCTGGACGTTGGATGATGCAGACTGGCACCTTCGGTTCCAAAGGGGGAGGATCACGACGGAAATATGGCTTAAGCATGTTGACGTGGCATAATCTCCGACCTCTGCGCCTACCGGGGGTAGAGACGAGGTGATTTGAGTCTCCTACACTCCGGATAATGGTGTAGGGACCCTGAAACCGGGCAGCCAAGGGTTGACCTGGTTGCGGTAGTAGAAGCAACACCTCGTCTCCCGCCTCAAACCTTCTCAAACGAGATCGTTTGTCAGGCCATATTGTCCTCCGTTCCTGAGTCTCTCTTGAATGGGCTGGAGACAAATCCTCAGTCTCACCCACTGACTCTCGTATGGACTCAAAATTAGGACAGGAGGTATCACACAGCTTCTCCTCACTAATTCCATCCTCATGGAGAGTCTTCTCTCTTGAATGGGCACGAGACAAACCCTCAGTCTCAACGGAGTCTACGCCAGGGGAGAGGGTATCACACAGCCTCTCGCTGGTCTCACTCGGGGGGAGAGTCTTAACTTCCTGCGTTTCAACGGCTATGTCCTCAGGCACACGGCCTGCCGTGCCAGCTGTCATGGACCTGGCATCATCGTGGTTGGGGACTAACTCTGGTACTTCTCCCTCAAGCTGCGTTGCCTCCGTGGACTCCACCGGTCCCGTAGGTAACACCGGCACTGGGTTCATCTTCCCACCCGCTAGGTCACTGCCTAACACAAAGTCCACGTCTAAGACAGGTAACTTATCTACAATCCCTATAAGCGCATGGTCCGTGAAGAGATCTGTTTCTACTCTCACATCAACTAGTGGAGCTTCCTTGGAACCCGACTCTCCATCTAGCAAGACTCGGTCTCCAAACTCTTCTCACGGCACCAAGCCATCCAACATCAGGGACTGTAGCGCACCAGAATCCCGTAATACGGTCACTTTTCGTCGTACACCACATCTACTAACATAGCCCTCAGACAGGAACGCATTGTAGTTCCCACAGAACGGATCCTTAACTACAGATTGATTAACACTCTCGCAACCCCTCACTCTCCTAAGAGCAGGGATAGCCTTACCTACTTTACTAAGTGGACCTAAAGTTGAGAAGAGACTTACCGGCCTACTTTGGGTGAAGTCTCTGTATTCCTTCTCTCGAGCCCAGCAATCCCTCACCTGGTGCCCAGCCTTGCCACAGTGAGAGCAAAACTTTACTTCCTGGGAGTATTTCCCCTGACTTTTATGAGTTACCGGCAAGGTAGCAGATTCAGGTGGGATTACATGACCTCTGGTCCTCCCTCTGCCGTCGTAGCCCTTTGAACGTCTGCCCACGTCAAGTTTGAGATTTAGCACGTACTCATCTGCTAGTTTCCCAGCTTCCTCAAAATCCTTCGCTGTTTTAGTCATTATGTACTGCCGTACATCACGGGGTAGACCGTCCTAACATTCCTCGAATACTACTAGTTTTAGGACAGAGTCAGCATCATGATAAGCTCCTTCGGAGCGTACCAATGCCACGCCTAACTTGTACTTTTCACGAAAGTAATCTAGGTAGGTTTGATCAGGACGCTCATTCTTAGCTCGAAATCTAAGTCGGTGTGCTTCCGGGCTTAAATGATAAGAATTCAGCACTGCCTGTTTCACGACTTCATAATCATTACACTGATCATCGTTCAACGCGGTGTATGTGGATTCAGCTTTGCCAACAAGGAGGGGCCGCAAAACTGTCACCCAGGCTGACTTCGGCCAAGAGCAATCACGGGCAGTCCGTTCAAATTTAAGGAAAAAGGAAGCCACATTATCTTCATCGAACTTAGGTACGAGATGTAAGTCACCCAACCGAGACGACACTGGTCCCGAGGGTGAAGCGTTAAGTCTAAGTTTTTCACGTTCGAGAGCTAACCTAGCTTGTTCAGTCTGCTACTTCTGTACCTGCACTTGTGCATTGATCTTAACTATCTCTGGCTGAATTCGCCAGTACTCGGGATCAACATTATCATCATTAGGGATATGGGGAGGGATCGAGACTTCGGCCGACGTTAATGATGGAGCGGTATTGTCAACACTGATCAACGAAATGATTAACGAATCGAGGAAAGAGACTTCGTTAAGGCAAGAAATATCCTGGCAAGGTCGCCAATTTATATGTTACGAACTCAGTGCTTATTCGAGCAAGGTCGCCAGTAACATATATACGTTACAAATACTATATTGATCCTTTACTTTGCAAGGACGTTAGATTTGTTACGTTGCACAACTCAGGATAACGCTATCTTAACGTTATGGGATTAAAACAAACACCAAGGTTAGAATTACCTGTAATGAAAGAATTCAAATGTACAAGGTGAACACATAAATCAGGCACGAATCATTTTCATTAACACTGAACATGAGTTAAACATTGAACATGAGTTAACATTGAACATGAGTTAACATTCCAGATAAGATTTCAAACCAGGAGATCTCTTTCCTTTATGAGTTCGATAACATTACACTTAGTTAGACCTGACGTGACACAGTAAGCATCATCGTTACACTTAGTTAAACTTGACGTGACACAGTAAGCATCATCGTTACACTTAGTTAAACTTGACGTGACACAGTAACATCTTACAAACTAGGGCAGCGGTGGCTACGGGGTTCGAGACAGGGAAAGCCTACATTACCTTGCTGGGCTCGGGACTGCTGAAGGAATCGACTCCCAGACGATCGTCTGAGCCATTTATCTGAAGGACCAGCAAGGCAGGAACAGCTAGCCACGCCTCGACCCGCTACCTATGGCTACGATAGGTCAGAATGACACAATTGCCCTTGATAGGTCAAAAGACTGATTGTCACGACCTCATCTTGACGTGATTGGCTGAAGGAGGCCTAAGGTCCGGCCTACATATGGCGTGGATTCAAATTCCTTTGTTCCTTTGTCCACGACAGCAGCGAACGTACGGGATGACATATCCCGCAGCTGGCCCCACGCCTTGACCTGACGCCGTTGACAACGGTTTGGGTGCTAGAGGACTGGTCAACATCTGGTTCAAAACATAATTACTAAGGCAATTAACACAGTCAGGGAAGTGAGATCCGAGCCGATATCAGCCACACCCTACACCAAAAACACCATATATACAGAGATACACCATACTCAAATATACGAATATGTGGGCACACACACGTGTTCGTAACAATATATATATATATATATATATATATATATATATATATATATATATATATATATATATATATATATATATATATATATATATATATATATATATATATATATATATATATATATATATATATATATATATATATATATATATATATATATATATATATATATATATATATATATATATATATATATATATATATATATATATATATATATATATATATATATATATATATATATATATATATATATATATATATATATGTATTTATATATAAACAAAATTATGGACATACATCGGAAATGATCCTCCTAATTTTTTTGTTTAATTTTCATCGTTTAGGTGTTTCTAGGCCCTTTTATTTCTGGTTGCTTACCGTTGCTTTAGAATTAATTATTTGATTTGATTGTTAGTTTTTTACTTTGGCTTATTAAGTTGTTATTTTCAACATTACAGACGTTTATCATGGTCAAACGCCATCATCACTACATCCTCACAATCATTTTGATTATCAATGGCTTTTCTGTGGTTTTAGGTTATCTTCACTACATCTTCACAGTCATCTTGTTTTCATCATCAATGACGTTTATTTTGGTCAAAGACTATCTTGACTACATCCATATTCTTATCTCATTTTTAATATCATATACCTCTATCTTGTTATAAGCCATCTTCACTACTTCCTCATAATCATCTTACTTTCAATGTCACTAGCGTGTTTTTTGGTGAAAGACCATCTTCACTACATCCTTGTAGTCAAGTCACTTTCAACAACATTGAACTCTATCTTAATGCGTTAAGAACAGAGGACTGGGCTTCTGAGGGAATATCCTCACCTGGCCCCCTTCTCTGTTCCTTCTTTTGGAAAATCAAAAAAAAAAATAAAACAAGGGGGTATTCCAGCCCCCGCTCCCTCCCCTTTTAGTCGCCTTCTACGACACGCAGGGAATACGAGGGAAGTATTCTTTCTCCTCTATCCCCATATATATATATATATATATATATATATATATATATATATATATATATATATATATATGAATGTAAGTCGGTATATCAGGAACCCATCTGAAAGGTGAACCTTATATAAACTACACTGCAACTTACATATAAATAGAATCATCAAACTTCACTATATTAGCTTTACTATATTTAAATATAAACAAGGTCTAACCGAGGTTACTTGGTTGAGCAAGACGTGAGAATATCATCAATTGGCCCTCCAGCCCTGGGTTGAAATTGTCGTTCTGACGTATTTCGAGTTCAGTGCTGATACAGGACCATTGATTATAGGACTATCTTGTTAGTCTGTGTAACTTCGCCTGACCCAATCCACGTCTTCAATGGCTTTCTGTTACTACAAACGGGATTACAAAGGAAAGGCTTCCTTTGTTAGTTTCATGAATACCTTCGTTCAAATGAAGGGAAAGACTATTACTATGAAGCGGTACCTTATCAGCAGGAAAGAGCTGCAGCAACGGTATGAAAGTTACTGCAAGATACATAACGAGCCCGTGGCTTCCAACGTAAACATCGGCCGCCATTTGGGTTCACTCGGCATCATGTGTGACACCAAGATTGGACCCGTTGGCAAACAGGAACGATACTATTCTGGTATCATGTGGCTCGATGGCGCAGGATCACCAACTGAAATGCAAAGAAAATGGAGAAAGCCGCCCAAACGTATCATGAAGGCCGTGCAAGAGAAGATCGAGAGGAATCGGTTGAGAGACGATATCGCTCACAGTATATTGAAATTTATACCCAAGACTTCCCCTGATCTCCAGACACAGCCAGTCACAGAGACCACCAGCCCCGCTTCCCAGACACAGCAAGTCACAGAGACCACCAGCCCCACTTCCCAGACACAGCAAGTCATAGAGACCACCAGCCCCGCTTCCCAGACACAACCAGTCACAGAGACCACCAGCCCCGCTCCCCAGACACAGCAAGTCACAGAGACCACCAGCCCCGCTCCCCAGACACAGCCAGACACACAGCCCACCAGCCCCGTCCCCCACACAGAGCCACAAGATCCTGATATTGAGGAAGCAAATGAATTTCTCGATGATTTTTTGCTTTCACTGGAGAAGAACTGATGAGTTCCTTATAGACAAGACAAAATGTTCAAAAAGGAATCTATATAAGTTCACTTATGGAGTGAGATCTTTGACGGAGCTGTGCTGCCTATAGCACAGCCTACCAAAGGGTGATCTTTGCTGTCGTGCAGTAACCTCATGAGGGCGGAGTCCGGCTACACTTTCTTTACCGAGGAAAAGATCTCTGCACTAATATTGAGTTTCTCCGTTGGCGTCAGGGTAAACACCCATCCCCCCCGAAGCTTGGTTACCTTTCCGTGGTGGGGGGGACTTCATGGATTGGGCAGTAGCAACCATCGTTGGTTGCTTCTGTTCAATCCATGAACGAAAAACCAAGCATTTTGAGCGTAATTGTCGTAGAAATTCACTTGGTGTCAAAACTGACGCGAAAGCGGTTGTCTCAATTTTGTCAGAAATGTTTGTGCGTTTCGGCCTGATGGCGGGAGTCGGTTTGGCGCTGTGGTCATGAGGGAATACGAGGAAGATTGGCAACCGTCCCAGAAGTAGCTACAGTGAGGCCCAGCAGCTGTCCCTAATACTGTGGAAGGCACTCATGTAAGGTGTGCAGTGAGGCGCAGCAGTAACAAGGGAAACGGACAACCAAAACAGCAATCTTGATCATCAGGAGGCTATCCAATGCTCAGAGTAGATAAGGACGATTATTGTATGGCTTCGCTCAGAGGATGAAAATCTTAGCCGTGAAAATCAACAAGTAAAATAACAGTACAGGGAGCTAGTTTGAGGAAGAGTATTTCATATTTTAACAAAATATTTACCTCTAATAGCGTCCCTTATCTTTCGTCATCATTTCTTATGTTTCCTATCAAGAAATGTCTTTTATCTCACATAAAAATTCTGTCTAGGTATTTGATTAATGTTGTCCAAGGATGAGCTACATGCCACACGTGGCCAGGTCACAGTGGTGGTGGTCAGGTCAGTGGGCGGTGTGTGTGTGTGTGTAGCCCCTGGGTTCATGTTGGCCACACCCACCGGCCGGTGGTCAGCTCAGTGGGCGGTGTGTAGCCCCTGGGTTCATGTTGGCCACACCCACCGGCCGGTGGTCAGGTCAGTGGGCGGTGTGTGTGTGTAACCCCTGGGTTCATGTTGGCCACAGCCACCCACCAGCCGGTGGTCAGGTCAGTGGGCAGTGTGTGTGGCCCCTGGGTTCATATGGCCACAGCCACCCACCGGCCGGTAGTCAGGTCAGTGGGCGATGTGTGGCCCCTGGGTTCATGTTGGCCACAGCCACCCACCGGCCGGTGGTCAGGTCAGTGGGCGGTGTGTGTGTGTGTGTGTGTGTGTGTGTGTAGCCCCTGGGTTCATGTTGGCCACAGCCACCCACCGGCCAGCCGGGCGGTAGTTTATAACTAAGACTGGTAGTTTCACATGCCACTTGGAGTGTCCCTCACTACAGAACTTGAGCAGCTCTTTTCCTGAGGTGGAGCAGTTGATCCTCTCCACCAGGCTGGTACACTTGGTCTGCACCAGGTGGCTCCCTCCTGGTCATCCTGAGTGGTTGGTTGCTGTGTGGGATTTAATGACCACTGACTTGTGAAGGTCATTAGGCCAACCATCATTTTATCATCTGTTAAAACATGAAGCAACGCCAAATATTACATGATCCACCTAAACTATTGAGAATGATGAAGTCTGATATTGTTAGGTTACGTCATCCAGTCTTGCCACTCACCTGTTACGGTAATCACGACTACATACATAGTGTTACGACTGATATTGCTGTATGTACTGTAGTAAAGTACTGTGGTTATGTGGACACCAGACGAGACCATCATTATGATGTGTCACCAACATGTATCTATAATACTTCTATAACCAGCATGATCAAGAAGGTTATAACAACATTATCCTTGTGTCACCAACATGTATCTATAATACTTCTATAACCAGCATGATCAAGAAGGTTATAACAACATTATCCTTGTGTCACCAACATGTATCTATAATACTTCTATAACCAGCATGATCAAGAAGGTTATAACAACATTATCCTTGTGTCACCAACATGTATCTATAATACTTCTATAACCAGCATGATCAAGAAGGTTATAACAACATTATCCTTGTAGTTGTTGGATCAGTGTAGAGCAGAGCAATACCTGGTGAACATTACTTCCTGGTTGGTGGCCGCCATAAATACCACCAGTGTTTATAAGCTCACACATCACCAGGGGTTAAGATATGGTGTTATCCCTCACTGCTCTATATAGCACCAGCCACGGTGGGTGGGTCCGCCTCCAGCTTATACCTCACTCCTACTCTTCTATATCCCTAACTTCCTTGTGATCATCTCACTTTGAATAACTAGATCTTCACATAACAGTTGTTTGTTGTTGTTGTTGTTGTTGTTGTTGTTGTTGTTGTTGTTGTTGTTACATGTTGTAGGTTTATGTTCTGCCACTGGACGACTCGTTCTCTGATCTTACCCAACAAATAATTTGTTGTTTCGAGATTCGTCAGGTGTTTATCATACGGAGTCTGTAACACGTAAGTCTGTCTATCGTTCACTATACTGGATAGTAACCGGTAAAGGTTATTAAAGATATCTACACCAGAAACTGTGCCACACAACAAAACATACAAATCACGATATTTGCAACATGATAACATGTTTGACCATCAGCAGGTAAGGTCATCAAGCCGCACCATACATACGTCAGACAGTAACATCAGTTGTATAACAGGATGTATATATGTTGTTGGATTTAAGGGCTATCACCTAAAGGTCATGAAGCCAGAATGTGAACCATAAGTTCAACATAAAATGATGGTCCAGGTCCAGCAGGTAGCTGCATATGAAGCTATGAATGTCTGTCTTGATTACTGACGACGTAGAGGGAAGGGTTTGGCAGGAAGGGGAGTGTGGTGGAGTTTGCTGGAGGGTTCTCGGGAGTGTTGTGAAGAAGAGATAGAAAAACAGACTGAAAGGAGGAGGGTAACAAGTCCTTGGGCTCAACCCAGGTGCTACGTTGTCACTCAAGCAAGACATCTAAAATAATCGCCAGGTTGGTTGGTTATTTGGGCTTGTGGCTCATCGACTGCCAGGGTTAATAAAGTCAACAAGTTAGTCATGATCCTCAACCAAAAATACTTGAACACCTTCACGTGTTGAAGATATTTGTAAGGTCATACACACGCTCACTAAATATTTGGCCCATGTAAGTAAGGTTTTCACCCCTATTGATTGCAAGGGTCATACCTGCGGTAAAGGTCATGTTATAACCATCAATCGAATCATCTTGAACAGTTTTCCCAGAGGTTCAATATAATTCTGAGACCGTACACGCTCTCACCCTGTTCGTACGACGAATGGTGGAGTCAAACGAACAGCGACCTATGAAAGGTCATTAGGTCACTAATCCTTTATATGTTCCACTTTAAAGTCAGCTAACAATCCTTTCAACGTATTATTGTCCAAATAGTTGGGACAGTGAAATATAGGAAGGTGTACGTTCAAGGAAGACATATACAATGACAGAGTTACGTGCAGCGACGACAAGTAGGACAGACAAACCTGAGAAATGGTTGTTGTTGATGGTGTGAACAGTAGTATTATTATTACCACACATCACCAGCACACCTTTGATGGCGCTCCTACACCTTCGTGGCTGCTGCACTCTACACAGGAGCAGGGGATGATGGACACCCTTGAGCAAGAAGGTTCTCCGACGAGACTGTACTATTTCTCTCCGTCCTTTGAGGATGACACAGCCTTGCTAAGGATGACTTGTCACTGGTGGTGACACAGCTGACGGATGGAGTCCTGTTACACCTTGTGAATAATATAACCAAAACAGTAGACTGGCCAGGTTGACAAGCGTATTGTGCACTTCAACTGACTAATGATATGATAAAGAAAATTACAAACATAAATATCTATTGTAAGGATCAAATCAATGATGAAACAAATATAGTTAGAATGATTAATGAAACAAAGTGTGGGAAGTGACACAACTTTGTGATGCTTGGTCAGTTACAAATGATTAATACGAAAGCGTTAGGTATCGACCCGCAGGAGAACGTGTTTACAGATCTTTATAGAAGACATATCAATGTTAGATAAACGCCATATCAAGGAAATATCTTAACCTGGGACGTGTAACATCTGTGTGGAGAGACACAGCTTTGTAATATATGATCTACTCCACCGGTGAACTTTGACAACAGAGAGTTATACAACGCGTCGCTGGACAATATTTACCACATACCTATAACGAATTTTTATATGATATACGAGACATTTGTTGGAAGTAAACATAAGAAATGATGATAGGAGATAAGGAGAGGGAAAGTACATATTTTCTTAAATGCTGAATGAATCCTGTTTTAACCTAGTTATTTTGCGTTGGATTTTATTTTAGATATCCAGAGGATAATATATTCTGGGGCTTATGATTGTTATGCTTTCAACACATTTTTCAATTTCTTATCATTTTTACTGGCTAAAAGGCCTTGATTCTTAAGAACCATTCAAATGCAACACACTACATATTTATTATAAATCATTTATCACATTAACCATAATGTTTGTATCTTATTCTTTAAGTTGTCAGTCACATTCTTAAGTATATAATACATTCGTCTGACTCAAGTAGATACATATATCTCCATGTTTATATATATACATATGGTTCTTAATTTATTATCTTTTTATTCCAAGTTTAAGTGATCCTTGTAAAGAAGATAGTAATCATTACCTTGGATGACGTACCTGAGTCTTTATAACAGAAATAATGAACAACTCCTGATTGTTGAGGTTGTGCATACCGCCGGTTGAAGACCATTAGTTCACCAATGTTGTACTGGTAATGATAAAAGTCAACATGTATATAACTTTAATGTTTGACATATACTATGGATTCAGGCTTTATGACTGTTCATATGTTTTCAAATATACCAACATTACATTGACTCTATACGAAATACTACCATTAAATTGTTTGGTCATAAAGGAGATATTCTGATCACTCCAATAATACACATGTATGTTTACCTGGTACAAAGAGATCCGTCATATTGTAAAGCCCTGTGCCAGCCAGGCAGCCAGCCTCCCTAACAACAAACTACCTGTTAGTCAAGATCAGATAAAGAGCCGGGTTGAGGTGAGGGCCCGTACCAAGCATAGACCTAGCGACCTGTCATGGTACAGACCACTCATATGGAGACCTGGTGAATCCAACAATTAGAAACATTCCATATTTGAGGAGACTTGGCAGGTCTAACTATGAACCAATTTCATCATGATCATATGATAAGACCCCGTGCCAATGCTGGGACAAATTGTAATATTGAATTGTATATTGATTTCATATTTCGATGGAATTAACAATAAAGATGAGTTGCCATAATTATGAGGAAACATGTCCACATTCACACTCACCAACCCTACCCAGACAACACGAGTCGTATTGATCATTTCTAAATTCATCGGACACATCCGGGAAGATACTTTTTTACCGTGTGTACTTTACTTTAAAGTTACGTTCATTGGAAATAGAGCGAAACTAACTGTCTGTATTACCAACAAAAATCACTATGAGGTATAGATATCTATCTACTAATGACGTCACGTCTGATGTCACTCGTAGTAATGATGGTGGGCAAACGTTTGACCTCAGATGAGGTGAAGTATTTTATCTTCAATATGATTGTTAACATGGAATAATGTACCAGTTAGAGTGGTTGGAAGCAGCATTATAAATACGTTTCACAATAAACTTGATAAATATTTACCTTCAAGTTCAAGACTAACATTATTTGCGACTCATCATTAGTCACACTGACAATATACAGGTTTATCTTTAGATTATCTGTATGTCTTCCACTACACTAATGTGTGAGTTCCTGATATCTTCCACTACACTAATGTGTGAGTTCCTGATATCTTCCACTACACTAATGTGTGAGTTCCTGATATCTTCCACTACACTAATGTGTGAGTTCCTGATATCTTCCACTACACTAATGTGTGAGTTCCTGATATCTTCCACTACACTAATGTGTGAGTTCCTGATATCTTCCACTACACTAATGTGTGAGTTCCTGATATCTTCCACTACACTAATGTGTGAGTTCCTGATCTCCACTACACTAAGTGAGTCTGATATCTTCCACTACACTAATGTGTGAGTTCCTGATATCTTCCACTACACTAGTGTGTGAGTTCCTGATATCTTCCACTACACTAATGTGTGAGTTCCTAATATCTTCCACTATCACCATCAGCCTCGAAGTGACCCAGTGGTCCACTGCTGTATGGATACCTTTACATTCCTTTGTATAATGGAATGTTTGTAACAACACAGTAATTAATCACATCTGAGCAATCGGGAATTTGACAAGGCATTATCAGCTTTACGTCCTATTGGCGGGCCATCATAGAGCTATAAGGCTGTGGTCATGTTTGTCTGGATGTTGATGACAGGGGCTTCCTCTCTTATGTGAATGGCTTCTAATCTCTGTAGTCTCCTGCGATCACTACAACTAGTAATGATTTTGATGTTATTCATTATAATCTCCCTCGTTAGTCTCGTTTCATGCTTTTGTTCATGATGATGTTTGATTCCACCTTCTTGTAAGTGGAGCGAGAGTCGGTGGCTCAGGGTGCAGGTGTACTGATCATGTTGAGATGAGTAATAATGGATATATGAGCATACATTGGTGGGTTTCCTGTATATGCTAAACTTAAACTTGTTTCCTTGTCTATGGATCATGGAATCTAGAAATGGTAACATACCATTATTTTCATTTTTCTACAGTAAATTTGATGGAAGGTACTAAATTGTTAAGTAAGGGGAGAAATATTTGTAAATTTTCATTTGTTCGTCATACACAAAGAACATCATCTACATACCTAAACCAAATTGCATTAGAAGGTAAGATATCCTTTAGTAATTTTGTTTCAAAAAATTCCATGTAAAGATTACTTAGTACAGGTGAAAGAGGGTTACCCATTGCCATACCAAATTTTTGAGCATAATAATCTCCATTAAATTGAAATACACAGTCTTTTATACACAATTTTATCAGTTCAATGAAATTAGACTTTGAAGCAGGTAAATGAATATCATCCAAGACATCAAATAAATATTCTAAAAGGTCATCAACTGGAACTTTAGTGAAAAGTGAGGAAACATCAAAGCTAACTAGTTTAAAATCAAAATTACCATTGATATTGTTTAGCTTGTTGACTAAATGTACATTGTTCATCATATTAGAAATTGATACCTTACCCACTAAAGGGCTTAAGAAAGAAACTAAACATTTTGACAATTCATATGTGATGGAGCCTACTGAACTCACTATAGGTCTTGCTGGAAAATTCTGTTTATGTGTTTTGATAAGTCCATACATATATGGCAATGAAGGGGACAAAGATGACAAACTTTTGATAAGAGAGATGTTACCTTTCAACAACAACTTCATTTCTTTATTGAAATGAGAATTAACTGCTTCTAAGGGAGTTTTACTAAGTTTAGAAAATGTTGTGTCATCATTTAGAAGATCATTCATTTTAGATATATAGTTACTTTTGTCTAAAATGACAACAGAGTTACACTTTTCTGCCTTGTTTAATCACGTAAAAAACTATGATCATTGTATTGACTGGAGTAACGCCATCTCAGTTATTAACTTTAACTCTATTACCAAGAGGAATATCATTGAATCTTCTATTATTAAGTACACAAAGAATTATAATCTTAATATTAGTGATGGTCTATACAAATTAGATAGCTTTATTGTTGATAGAATTTG
The DNA here is from genome assembly GCF_036320965.1 of Panulirus ornatus. Taxonomy (NCBI): domain Eukaryota; kingdom Metazoa; phylum Arthropoda; class Malacostraca; order Decapoda; family Palinuridae; genus Panulirus; species Panulirus ornatus. The sequence goes on from NC_092293.1 coordinate 9,680,160, forward strand.
TAAAATGATAAGTTTATGAACGCTCGTTTTATGTTTTGGACAATCACATGTTTACCAAATGGCTCCTAGCTTCGTATCTTCGATGTTTATCAACTGACTGCTATATTTCTCTCTTGTGTCTCCCCTGATGATGTGATTAATACACGAAAGTGCACTTGGGAGCTTATTGTGTTTCATTTTCCCCGTGGACTCATAGGAATATCTTGATGACGCGCAAAATTGTGATCCTTTCCAACATGGATTCCACACGGCTCTTCTATTTCTTCTCTACAAGCTGTCCTGGACTTTCTCCTTTCGTTACTGCTTTCTCCAAATTGCTAATCAAGGCTTACCAACTGAAGTTACGATTTGGATTCCTTAGGAAATGTCTTGATGAACAAATGATCCCAAGATCTGTCCTACCTCAACGTTTGTTTCAGCTATCTGGTCGACGATTTGACCAATTCCAAAATATTATTTTAAAGAAAAACATTGAATTAAAGAAACATGAAATGGAGGAGGCTTTTCGCATTTCAAGAGAGAAGAAACGTGTCTTTCAAATGGCAATACCGACACACTGGAAGAACCGGATGTTGGACTATTGCTATGATAAATTAAGGAAAGAATGCAATAGGCTACAAGTGTCACTAAATTGTAAGTTGGACCATCTTATTGAAAACAGCGACTGGACCAAGAACACAAACCCATCTTTTGTGGTAAACCTACCTAATAAACTAGATAAAGATTCCTTGTGTGCATTAGGCTATGGTTTGTTTTGTGTGCTCTGACAGGGAAGCCAGCTGTGTTGATGTCACAAAGTCTTTTTGTAATTTAGAAAAATACAGTAATTTAAGTAATGAAATTAATATCTGTAAGGGTTTAGTGTATGCCAGTTTGTCAAAACCAGTGGAAGCTAATTGCCCTAAAAGATTCATAAGAGCTATTAACACCTTAAAGAAAGACAAGGATATACATATTACTAAAGCAGATAAGTCTAACTCTGTTGTGATTTTAGACAAAAGTAACTATTTATCTAAAATGAATGATCTTCTAAATGATGACACAACATATTCTAAACTTCGTAAAACTCCCTTACAAGCAATTAATTCTCATTTCAAAAATGAAATGAAGTTGTTGTTGAAAGGTAACATCTCTCTTATCAAAAGTTTGTCATCTTTGTCCCCTTCATTGCCATATATGTATGGACTTATCAAAACACATAAACAGAATTTTCCAGCAAGACCTATAGTGAGTTCAGTAGGCTCCATCACATATGAATTGTCAAAATGGTTAGTTTCTTTCTTAAGCCCTTTAGTGGGTAAGGTATCAAATTCTAATATCATGAATAATGTAGATTTAGTCAACAAGCTAAACAATATCAATATTAATTTTGATTTTAAACTAGTTAGCTTTGATGTTTCCTCACTTTTCACTAAAGTTCCAGTTGATGACCTTTTACAATGTTTATTTGATGTCTTGGATGATATTCATTTACCTGTTTCAAGGTCAAATTTCATTGAACTGATAAAATTGTGTATAAAAGACTGTGTATTTCAATTTAATGGAGATTATTATGCTCAAAAATTTGGTATGGTAATGGGTAACCCTCTTTCACCTGTAGTAAGTAATCTTTACATGGAATTTTCTGAAACAAAATTACTAAAGGATATCTTACCTTCTAATGCAATTTGGTTTAGGTATGTAGATGATGTTCTTTGCGTTTGACGAACAAATGAAATTTACAAATATTTCTCCACTTACTTAACAATTTAGTACCCGCCATCAAGTTTACTGTAGAGCTTACAAAAATCCTATACATGAATATTATTTTTATTCACCTTTGCACATTGTTCAGTTAGCCTTTGTACTGTTATTCAACTTTGCTACCTCATTGGTTTTTGAGAGCTACACCTGGTTGGATTGTGACTATTATGTGCTCTAAGATCATACCTATTGCAAGTTGCCTTATAGGATTTTTGTAAGCTCTACTTTAAGATTTATATTGTATTCCTTATAAAATCTCTGTTTTAACTCTTCTGAAGACCAGCTCTTTCATGCCTGTCATGCTACAGTATAATTCATTTTCTCTTATCTTTGACCACTGTCATTCCATTTCCCTACAACTTGTTTTCAGTTTCTGTGAGAAATGTTAGATCAGAGATTCATTTTTCCACTTGACAGGAAATTATTTGGTACTGATGGGTGGTGAGCACACCACTAGATAGCCAGCTTCGCCCTGCTAGTGATTCCCGTATGTGTGCAAGTAAGTCATAGTATTTAAAACCTCCACATTGCTCTCTCAATATGACAATGTTATGATAGTTCAGCATAAAACAGGCGTGGCATGATGCCAGCAGTAGCAGACAAGTCTTTTTCTCAAAGAAGCCAAAAAAAGGGCTCCACTACTTTAAGAACCACTTACTCCTTTGAACATGAAAAAAGATTCATCATATGAAACCCCTACAACATGTATGACATTTTAAAGTAGCCTTTACCACGAACCTATACAACATAGCTCTGAAAGTTCTACATTGCTGCAGGAATTTTCACATTACAGAGAAAAGATTCATTTATGTTTGACCTTGGAATAGTTGGGTTGTTGGTCTGAACAAGATGGCTGAGACTGCAGGGTCTGCTGACTTTTCTGAGGAGGGATTGGCAGTGTCTAGAAATTATGATGCTTCCTAGTCAAGCATCTGTATGCTTAAGTGCATGTAAGCCTTCTCCATTATTTGCTGCAACATCTTAATGCGCTTCATTTTGAATTAAGCGAGCAAGGGCTCAGGGCAGGATTCATCAAACTGATTTCTGAAAAATAAACCGATTATACTTTCCACTGTCAGGAAAATAGCTACATAGTTGCACAACAAACTGTATATCATATCAATTCTCTTAGATACAAGCTTAAACAATGATTCTTGACCTTCTCTACATACAGGTCATTTGCCTTGAGGACAGCAGCATCTGTTGTTCTGCAAGACCTAATAGATCCATCAATGTGGAGGCAGACTTGCCTTCAAATATTCCTTAGAAAGTCACCAAACAGAATGTTAAGCAACAAAAATGCATTTTAAAGGTGCAAGTTTAAGGGCTACATAGAACTGAAAGAATGTTAAAATATAACCTCTATCAAAGGTACAGTGTCTAGATATCAGAGCAGCGAGGACATCTAATATATAAGAAACTAATGGAAGTTTTTAAATCCTTAGCTGAACCTTTGATTGTGAAACATTCATCCCTAACACAATGTTTACATATTTCCTGTTGAGGTCAGATTGTTATCCTTACTACCCATTTTTTTAATGTGCTCACATACGCTAAATAGACTCACAAAATTTAGGCTAAATAGACTCAGAAAATTTAAAATTTTAACATAATCAATGACTACGAAAAACCTTAATTATCTATTTTCATTACATATGTAAAGTCTGTGGGACTTCTGTCCAGAAACACTGTTTTAGGTGGTGGAAGACTGGTTTTGTGACTGCTGCATTTGGGCCAGTTCAAGAGCATGTTGGTGAGAGGCTTCCAAACCCATTAGCAAATGGACCAGTGTTTCATGTGAAAGTCTGTTACATTATTAGGGTCTGTAGGAGGAAAGTTCCCTAAGATTTTAAAGGCACTGTTTGTATCAGTGGGAGTGAAGGGTACGTGGGCGATTGTCTCTGAATGGATTTTGGGTAGATTTTTCACAACTTTCCTTTTTAAAGGCGAGATTGGTTTGTGGGTAATTTTTGAGAAGTATCTCATGAGTATATTTGTAAGTTCTTTGGGACAATGGATTTTACTGTGATGAGTCAGGTGTGCTTCATGAGTGAGGACTGGTGAGACGAGTGGTGATGTGGGTCTTTCGGTTCACTGTGTTGATGAAGGAGTGCCAGTTATCTGTTTGCCTCTATATGATTAAGTTAATGATAGATTTATTTAAGAATATTGATTTGATCTCTGATTTCTATCAATGGTGAGTGGTTATGTGTAAGGTGGTTTCTTTACTCTACGATGTGTGTAATTTATGGGAGTAAGTAGTAGTTTGTAGGAAGCTAACAACCAGGGAGGTATATTACCAGTACTAACCGCCTGGGTATCTGGAGGGTTAGTGACGCCTGTTTAGTGATCCAGCACTCAGGTGGTCGTCACGTTGCACTCCTCTGACCCAGGCAGCTGTCTTTTGTATTGACTGGGTGAGATGGATGGAGTGTGCTCAGGATGGGTAAGTGGTCAGAGGATGGTTGCCGTAGCATCCTTCCATGTAATGCTGGTGTGAGCAGAATGTTGTTTCACAAAGTTAGCTGCAGGAGGTGGTGGACTGGGAGTCTGGTTGGTTGGTTGGTTGCATAGGTTAAGTATACTGAGAAGTTACAGTTGAAGAAATTCACCTCAGAGATCATAAGTGTGAATGCTGAACAAAGTGGACATTCAAATCTTTGATAATGGTAGCATCTTACCGAGGTTCTGCTGTTGGGTAGTGTATCTTATGGGGTATGTAGAGTGAGGAGATATGCAGATGTTGATTATCTTGCACCTAGTACTGTGTTTATAGGATATTGTTGTTGTCTGTGAGCTGTTGTATGGTGTCAGTTGTGGAGAAAATTTTGGTTTGGTGGATAAGTGTTATGAGTACCTACTCTTTGTCTGTTATTTCTTACAGCTGTGAGATCTGGATGTGAGACTAGCTTCTTAGATGAGTTCTACAAGGATACTGCATTCTCTTAATTAGCTGAGAATTTCTGTGTATTTGTTCTTATCATTACTAGCACCGAATTGCAAAATCTTTAGTTTGTCATTGCAGTTCTGTGGCGTAGAATGATCTATTTGTGAAGACTGAAAATGCGCATTCTGTAATGCTGTTTATTGGAAATTTGTGCTCGAGGTGAAGGTGTTTGTGACGGAGTGTTGTAAGTTATTTTCTGAATGGCTGCTGTACGTCCAGTGTTCTGAGTAGTCTCCAGTGGATGACAGTGATGTACAGTGGAGGTGATACCACTGACTGTAGTTAAAGCATAAAGTGTAGTAGTGCGTTTTGATATAATTGGCACTATGAACACATGTCATAAGCTGAAATTAGTGGATAGATGACCTGGCCATTACCTCCCTATAGTTAACATATGTGTGAATTCTTCAGATGCCTGAGTATAACCTTAAATAACACACTGTACAAAAATCAACTTTACACCAGTGAATGAGAGGTCTCAAATTGATCACCTGTTAGCTTTAAAGAGGTTGGTATGTTATCAGATCTTTTAGTCGTTATGTCATTACATTACTTTGAAAGTGAAAATACCATTTTTATACTAGTTTTCTGAAGAGACGTAGTAAGAGCAATGGTAAAGGGAAAAAAATCTTGTCAATCACACCAATGGGAAAAAGATATTGCTAAGCTCATTAAATGAAAAATAATATTGTTAAGCTTACTAAAGGAAAACAATATTGTTGTTAAGGTTATGGCAGTATAGATTTCCCATATAATATCCTTCATGTCGAAATATACAAGGAGTAGAAATATGGCATTAAATCAATATCCCAACGATGGTCTAATTCAAGAAACAAAACTGATAACTAAAACACACAACACCACAGTGGCAGTCGATAAGGGAGCTGTGAACATGGTTTAATACAAGCATAATGTTATGATCGTAGGAAGACTCTCCATATATAATATATCAAATAAGAAACAAAAATAGCCTCTAACATAGAAGCTAAAGATAACATGTGGAACACACAACACTAAAATGTCCAGGACTAGAAATATAATAACCTTAAACACAAAACTGACTGCAATCATGTACATAAACTAATTTACTGGTAAACAATAACACTGAGAGGAATACATATGAAAATTATTGGTTTGATGCAAGGTACAAAAAAAAGGCAACTGGAGGTGTACAGTACATAGCAAAGATAAACAATGAAACAGTTTACATGGATTAGTAATATTACAGCCAATTTTGTTGTCGCTAGACTGGTGAAGCCATAATGCAAGAATAAACTGGAATCTAAATATAAGAATCAAAAGTACAAAATGCGTTGTGAAAACTGGTACCAGAATGAAGTAATTAAACACAAGAAGATAGATATCAGCATAAAACATGGGAAATCCATAAAATAAAATTATCATTGGAATAATCATAGTTCCACACAAATTAATATTTCATGCAGTTTCAATGAAAAACAAATAGCTCAACTAAATACCTTAAACAACGTGGCAACATGAGGAAAAGAAAAAAGCTTTGGAATTGTTTTACATCTTGTACGACAATGTTACGTCACAATAAGAGTATTCTCTTAAACAGGGTCATCTTGGGGCTCAGCGAGGCCATTCCTTTCAAATTACAGTTTGGAAACAACACACAAATATATAAGGTCATTCCATTCAAATTACCGTTTGATAACAACACATAAATATATAAGTACGACTGGAAAATTTAGGTAGGCTAAACATTAATTGAAAACATCAGGGGAGACCCATTATGAAGAAGAGCAAAGTAACTTGTCAGCTTTACCTTTTACTGCAGATAATATCTGAAGAATTAATTTCAATGAGTCCTTAACTTTACAGAGATGCAGAAGTGTCTTGTTCCTCTGAAAAATATAAAGAACAAAATGGTAATCAGCAGCGTAGTTACAAGAGGATGGAGGGTAGGCCCCAGGAACCACCGACTGTTTAGGGTTTTTATGATATCCAATTCTGCCTAGCTCCTAGGTTGCCATCCAATCAATTTGGCCGTGATAATCTTGGCAAATCTATCCCCAAGGGTCCCAAATATCTAAACGCCAGTGGTAAATAGCACCTCGACTTAACTCAAAATATCACATATTGTTTACTTGACACTTATAGAGCCTAGCTTTCATGTGGTAATCAATAAGATTTGAAAAAGAACTTTGTCTAAATACAACACAAACACTTTAAACAGCTAATGTTAGAAATGAAAAGAAAAATACTAATCAATAATAACAAATATAAACAAACCGTAACTTTTATTCTGTCCCTTACCACCATGCATGTCTGTTCAAACAAAACAAACTGACCAAAAATAATTCTTTATGAACGTCTCGATTAACTAGAATTTCCCAAGAAACAATAACATATAAGAGAAGTTTTAGTGTGCAAACAAAACAAATACTTAAAACAGCTAACACAAAAGTAAAAAATAGATATCATAAATGATCATAAATTAAAGCCAGTAACTATCAATAGCTGTCGCTTACACTCACGAATGGCTGACCCGTACCATATTTTGGTCTTCCGCTTCACGTACAAATCTTGACCTATAACAATTCTAAATCATAATTACTATAATATTCTTTAATCATTATATTAAAATTCTCTTATGTTAATAAATAGTATAGCAAACACAAACAAAAACTGTAGAACTATCAGAAGACAAATTTCAGGCAGCAACTATGAACAAGCGGGAAGGTTTGATCATTTCTCTCCTGATCCTGCCTCTCTCTCCGTCTCCCATATGGCCTTCCCATACACCAGGATGATATATATATATATATATATATATATATATATATATATATATATATATATATATATATATATATATATATATATATATATTTTTTTTTTTTTTTTTCATACTATTCGCTATTTCCCGCGATAGCGAGGTAGCGTTAAGAACAGAGGACTGGGCCTTTGAGGGAATATCCTCACCTGGCCCTCTTCTCTGTTCCTTCTTTTGGAAAAAAAAAAAAAAAAAAAAAAAAAAAAAAAAACGAGAGGGGAGGATTTCCAGCCCCCCGCTCCCTTCCCTTTTAGTCGCCTTCTACGACACGCAGGGAATACGTGGGAAGTATTCTTTCTCCCCTATCCCCAGGGATATATATATATATATATATATAGGGCCAATTCCCTGATCAACTTTGTTAAAGTAGGTTGCATAAAATATACAAAATCACTAACCTCATTACAGGTTACTATATTATAAGAAATAATTTCATAGATTTTTGTTTATACTCCATAGATTTGAGACACTTTAAAAGCCTAGCTTGTATACTAAGATTTTTATCCTCTGAGCGAAGCCATACAATAATCGTCCTTATCTACTCTGAGCATTGGATAGCCTCCTGATGATCAAGATTGCTGTTTTGGTTGTCCGTTTCCCTTGTTACTGCTGCGCCTCACTGCACACCTTACATGAGTGCCTTCCACAGTATTAGGGACAGCTGCTGGGCCTCACTGTAGCTACTTCTGGGACGGTTGCCAATCTTCCTCGTATTCCCTCATGACCACAGCGCCAAACCGACTCCCGCCATCAGGCCGAAACGCACAAACATTTCTGACAAAATTGAGACAACCACTTTCGCGTCAGTTTTGACACCAAGTGAATTTATACGACAATTACGTTCAAGATGCTTGGTTTTTCGTTCATGGATTGAAGAGAAGCAACCAACGATGGTTGCTACTGCCCAATCCATGAAGTCCCCCCCACCACGGAAAGGTAACCAAGCTTCGGGGGGGATGGGTGTTTACCCTGACGCCAACGGAGAAACTCAATACAATATTTTTATTATAACTTTCCTTAATCTTGAAAAATGAATTAATCAGAGGGAAGAATAGCCCCAGCCATATGAAGATTGGCTAACCGACTCCTTGTGTATTGTGTAGAAAGTGATTTCTTTGAGGGTTGCTTTATGGAAGGCACGGTAGCGTCGGAAGAGTTTCATTTTTTCTTTGAAGACGAAGGAAATTATCCTCGTGAATTTATGTATTTTTTTTTGGGTGGGATAATGTTCCCATTTTTTTTTGTTTTTCAACGTCCCTATGTAGATATTATGTGTCATCCACTACCGGGAGAAAGCCAGACTTCCGCCAGATTAACGTTATCCTTGGCGAGGCCAAACTAAAGTTGTCTTGGTGTTGGTTCCTCAGTGATAACCCAAACACAAACACAAACACACCTCCAGTGTCCACTCTAGGGCCGTGTTCTCCTGCAGCACCAGCAGGAAGAAAGAACTCCGGTTCCTCACCAACTGAATCTTTTGGCACGTGGAGCGTGTGTCATCTCGACACGCCTTTTAACGCCCGTACGAGGTGCGGAGTGCAGTCGGTCTGTAACGTAGGACATGTCATGTGTTATTGGTCCCAGTCGGTCTAGAAAGCTGGGCCTGACATGTGTTGGGGGACCAATTCGTTCTTGAATGGTGGGCCTGACAGGTCTTGAGACCTGCCATGTCTCCCTGAAGGTGGGCCTGACAAGTGGGGTGGGCTGCATTTCCTCATGGATGGTGGGTCTGGTAGGGAGTGTGGGCTGCAGTGCCACTTGAGTGGGTGAGGTCACTTGGTCAGCATCAGTGGGACGGTGAGGTTTCACTTTTGCACAGCGACCGTTGACGGAGAGTGGTGTCACGTTGGCAAGAAGTGCCTTCTTGTAGGAGGCATAGCAGGGGTACTGGATGACGGCAATCCCGCGGTGGTTCTCGTACGTGGATGCAGCCAGGATACTTCTCTGTGGAGGGGCTCGCTTCGTGGTTGGTGGATGTGGCCCTCCCCGCCACATGGTCACAGTGGTTGACCTATTTTACGTTAACACATTACGAGGTCAACCTTCACCAAATCCATATGGCGTTCATACCAGCTTCACCCATATTCCATTTCCTCCAATTCCACTTCTGGGTATTCCACCTCCATATCCACACAGCCAAATTCCACTCCATCCATCACTTCCACGTCTGGGTATTCCACCTCCATGTCCACACAGCCATAGCCCATGTCAAATACATGGACATATTCAAATTCCATCTCCTGGACAAAGGAGGATCGTCCTACCTCCTTGGTGTACATTATTATATTGAAGTGTTCGAGGAAAGGTTGAGGGAGCTTACAAGGCGGAGCAGAGATGTTCACTCGACAGAGGTCACAGCTCAAATGATGCTCTCGTCCCGGCTCCCGCCCTTATATAACCTGGGAACTGATCATATCCTAGCATAGCTTAATATAGAGAAGTCTAATATAGTGAAGTCAGTAATTTAATACAGTTAAGTTTATTTCTCAGTAGTTTAATACATCTGCCTGACAACAGTTCCTTCACCCGTACAATGTCCAGTCACAGAACACAAGGATTGTAATCATAATTCGTTTTTATCAGCAGAAATTAGATTAAGGTGACTAAAGATAAGTGGTTTAATATGTTATGTGTGTTCTCTGTCATCATAAAGATGGCCATCTACCCTGATGTGTAAAGGAAACATCAATTTTGCCGAGGCTGTGGTGAAGATAAGAACACAATGATATGATAATGTGGTCATACAATGGTGTAGTCAAGATGTTGTGTTAGAACTATGTAGTGAAGATGGGAGTGTAGTGAAGAGGAGGATTTAGTGAAAATATATATGTTTCTTCACGCTGAGCCATTCCATATAGATGCATATATCTATAATCTAATTGCGATAAATTACCATATGACTTTAACGGCACCAGCCAGCAGGAAAAATGTCGGATATAGGAGTGACTGAATATTTTGTCGGGTACAGAAATAATTGAATATTTGGTACGATCGATCAAAATGCTTTTTATAGGCAAATAATTTCTGATTTTTCAAATGATTTTTTCCATCTGTTGGAACTGGTGTAAGTAATTAAAGATATGAAAACCGATGGAAAAGTTCAGTTTAACGCTTTTACGAATGTCTTGCTGCGTGTTTGGGAACAGCAGTAAACTACAGGAATATATTGGTCTAATGTCCCCTGCTCGTCCAACAGCAGATATTGTATGGTCTGAGACATTATTTCTGGTGGAGATGGATTCTCTCCGGCATTGCGTAAATCACTTCCACAAACTTGCGCCATTTTGCACAAATACAGATCCGATATGATGCATTTCCCAGCTCTCTTACGTTATGGACCCTAGTCATCCTAGCCTAACCTAGCCTAAATAAAAAGTTGTGGAATAATGTGCAACATTTCTCCTTCATTACAAGTGATAATAAACCTAGGCTATACAGCAACCAGGAACGTCCATATTTGTCTAACTTCTCACATGTCTGTGTCATCTGTCTGCAAACATATCGACCATTACCATGAGGGCAATTGCGGCTTTTGATTTTGAATATCACACGTTTCCTCTCTGCCGTGAGATCTTCATACTTAAATAAAATGGTGGGCCGTAAGAAATATATGTCCATCGAAGGTCAACTATATGGCTCAGTTCCATCATCAGTTTCTAAGAAAACTGAAAAGATGAGGTCCCACCGAGATTCGAACTCGGATTGCTGGATCCAAAGTCCAGAGTGCTAACCCTTACACCATGGGACCTGATAAGAAAAGATGTGATTTCATCTAAATGTTTTACATATAATCAACCAGAGGCCATTCCTCCCTCCCTGCCTGCAGGGTTCAAGGTTTTCTAGAAGGTTCTCGAAGATTCTGGTAAGATCATTACCTTTGAGAGGTCGTCGTTAGATGACAGTCAGGTTCACTCTATGGTTGGTGTTTGTAGTTGGTTGTCCGAGGATGTTGTTATACCTGATCAATTTTGTAATTGTTGACTTTCAGGTAGGAAGTACTCATTTACGATGCATCCTTGTACTCACAACAACCTTATGAGTCACTTCAAGATTTATCTTCACTACAACTTTATCTTCACTACACTATTAAGGTTGAAGTCAATGGTCACATTCACTACAATCTCAACACGACTGGTCTTATACCTAACCCATATTATCACTACATCCATGTACATGTATTTCTTGCAGAATAACGCAGATATCAATGATTTCTGTGAAAGTTGACATATACAGCCTTACGTATCTATCGATCTATCTAATATCTGTTTTTTACCTATCTATCTATCGATCTATCTATCTATCTATCTTTCTAAATCAGAAAGTCAACAACAATATCATTAATGATACGTATAACTACGTCCTCTCAATGGCAGTTCCTACCCAGAATCTTCGAGAACCTTCTAGAAAACCTTGAACCCTGCAGGCAGGGAGGGAGGAATGGCCTCTGGTTGATTATATGTAAAACATTTAGATGAAATCACATCTTTTCTTATCAGGTCCCATGGTGTAAGGGTTAGCACTCTGGACTTTGGATCCAGCAATCCGAGTTCGAATCTCGGTGGGACCTCATCTTTTCAGTTTTCTTCGATACTGATGATGGCCACATTATTCTGTACGTTATATATACATTCATATATATACATAAATATGTATATATAAACATATATATGGAATAATATGGTTTTATCAATAGCCGGAGACCATTCCTTCCTCCTTGCCTGCAGAGTTCATAGTTTTCTGGAAGGTTCTAGAAGATTCTGGTGAGATAATTGCCATTGAGAGGACGTTGTTATACTTCATATATCAATGATTTCATTATTGTTGACTTTCAGATAAAGATAGATAGATAGATACATAGTTAGATTGATAGATTGATAGAGCGTTATTTATATAGGTATATTGATAGATAAGTTTCATCAATACTGTATCTTACGCCATCTCCTGTTGCTGGACATATGTTCAACCAGCATTGGGAAAACCTCCAGTAGACCTTAATGTAAAGCAAGATAATAACAAAACCTGCAATAAAAGAATACGATCAACTCCCCAGTGCAGAAATATTGTGACCAGAAAGTCTTCTAGCAAGATGTCAGACGATTCCACGGGAATCACAAACATAACATCAAATATCTGAAAGTCAACAATAACAAAACTAATGATTATAATGAAACTATAACAACAAAAATGATAAACATATGGAAAATAGTGTTCTAGATTATGCCTCTAGAAAACAAACTTTAACGAAAACTGTGAAAAGAAATACCCATCTGGCTGATACGACACAGTAAAAGGACCATCCCAAAACCAACTCTAAACTGAACCTGACTGTCCCCTAACAACGTCCTCTCAATGGTATTTATCTTACCAGAATCTCGTAGAACTTTCCAGAAAATCAAGAACTCTGCAGGCAAGGAGGGAGGAATGGCCTCTGGCTGCTGATGATAACCACATTATTCTATATATATACTTTTACCTACAACCGAAGGTTGACCGGCCAGCCCAAGTGGCTACAGAGGTTGTATCCATGAAAGAAACGGACCCACCAGCAGACGAATTCGGTTGGCAGGTTGTATCGAAGAAGAGAAAAAAGAAAGTTGCCCAACCAACCCAACCAGAAAGGTGTAGCAAAGAAACGAAAGAAGGCTGCCCAACCAACCTGGGTGGTAGTAAGGATGGCAGCTCCACAACCCCAGGTCGTTAGGCAGACTGAAGCCATGGAAGAAAGGAAGGCTGCTCGTCCACCAGCCCAGGTACCGAGTGAGCGTGTAGCTATGCTGGCTGACCCACCAGCCCGGGTAGATAGCTACGCCCAGATGGCTATGTCGGGTGCAGCAAAGAAGCAAACCCCACAACTACTCCACGAGGTTTGCAAGCCTGCACCCAAAAAGATGAAGACGAAGGATGCCACACTACCCAATGCACCACCACATGTCTAGAAAGGGAAAAGGTGGACAGAATGGCTGGAGGTCCCACTCCAACAACAAAATCACCTTAGGAGCCAAGTTCCATCCATTATTGAAAATATATATATATATATATATATATATATATATATATATATATATATATATATATATATATATATATATATATATATATATATATATATATATATATGTATATATATGTATATATATATATATATATATATATATATATATATATATATATATATATATATATATATATATATATATATATATATATATATATATATATACATATATATATATATATATATATACATATATATATATATATATATATATATGTATATATATATATATATATATATATATATATATATATATATATATATATATATATATATATATATATATATATATATATATTTTTTTTTTTTTTTTTTTATACTATTCGCCATTTCCCGCGATAGCGAGGTAGCGTTAAGAACAGAGGACTGGGCCTTTGAGGGAATATCCTCACCTGGCCCTCTTCTCTGTTCCTGCTTTTGGAAAATTGGAAAAAAAAAAAAAAAAAAAAAAAAACGAGAGGGGAGGATTTCCAGCCCCCCGCTCCCTTCCCTTTTAGTCGCCTTCTACGACACGCAGGGAATACGTGGGAAGTATTCTTTCTCCCCTATCCTTCTTTATGTTTACTTTCGATAATGAGGAACAGAAGAAAGAGCCAAGCAATATAGATTTCGTCAAAGACATCTCTCTTTTCTAAACGCTGCCTCGCAAAGATTTTCATTAATTCAAATTGAAGAAACAGACGTATTTTCTATTGTCTGGTTAGCTCAGTGGTAGAGCGTGAGTCTCACACACTCAATGTCGTGGGTTCGAGACCCACACCAGACATAATTTTTGTCTTTTTCTTTTTTCATTTTGTCCGCATCACATGTGTGCAACATTCAGTATGTTCGTCCAACGTTATAGTGAAGATCTTCACAATAAATTGGGGTTTTCGACCTTATCTAAAAGGATCAGGTCCACCAAGACGTCCTTGAAATCTTCCAGAAGCTTCTGGCGATCCTCCTCCAACTGCTGGGCACATCAGAGTTAACATGGGCCGGACATCGGTTGTGGAACGACTTAATCTGCTTCCGGTAGTTAGCAGGGATGATAATGAGGGCTCTGACCTCATACCAGGTCAGGTTAGTTCCAGTCTATTGCTTAGTTCCAGTCTATTGCTTAGTTCCAGTCTATTGCTTAGTTCAAGTCTATTGCAACGAAAATAAAAAAGTAAAACTCATTTCTTTGTGGAAAATTGAGAGGAAAACACGACAGCAACATGGAGATTTACCCTGTGGTTATTTTGCCGGCTAGTCGGCAACGGTCGATCAAACAGTATTTTGCCGTGGTTATCTCAGTGCTTCATATAATACTATGTCACAAAATATGTTCTTGGGGGCGTAGCTCAGTGGTAGAGCACTCGCTTGGCATGCGAGAGGACCCGGGTTCAAACCCCGGCGCCTCCATTTTTTACTTGGGAAATTCATTGTTTTGAGTCTTGTATATATATAAATATATATATATATATATATATATATATATATATATATATATATATATATATATATATATATATATATATATATATATATATCGTCCGATCAGAGAAGTTAAGCAACGTTGGGTCTGGTTAGTACTTGGATGGGTGACCGTCTGGGAACACCAGATGCTGTTATCCCTGGGGATAGGGAAGAAAGTATACTTCCCACGTATTCCCTGTGTGTCGTACAAGGCGACTAAAAGGGTAGGGAGCAGAAGGCCGGAAATCCTTTACTCTCATTTTCAATTTTCCAAAAGACGGAACAGAGAAGACATAAAGATATTGTAAAGATGTAACTAATATAAGATATAAGAATGAATGGAAGATACGGAATTAGCTGAAAGAAGGAGTAATGAAGATTAAGGTGCAATGAAAATTATTCTGTAGTGAAGATAAATATATATGTTGAGATTTTGTATTGAACATCAAGAAGTAATGATAATGAGAGTGTAGTGAAGATGAGGGTGAGGAACACAAACTTTCCAAAGCTATGTTCAAGTCAGACTTTGAACTAAGTTCGGTAAACAGAAGGATGATGTTAAGATGAGAGTGTAGTGAGGAAGAGTATAGTGGTGATAAGGATATTGTCAAGATAGGTTGTACTGAAGGAAAGAATGTAGTGAAGGTACGAATGTAGTAGAGATAAGGGTTATCTAGGAGTAAGGTTTATTCAAAATGATTATGTAGTGAAGATAAGAACTATCCTTAGTGAACAGAGAGTACAATGATGATGGTATCGTAGAAGTAACTGTATAGTGAAGAAGAGGGTGTAGCGAAGATATAATTTAGTGTAATGGATCATGCATTACAAAGCTGTGTCCATCCACACAAGTGTTACACGTCTCGGATAAAGATATATCTAACATATATATGTCTTTTATGAATATTTGTAAATTGTTCTCCTGACGAACAGTACCTAAGGTTTACGTATCATAGTTTGTCGCTTGTAAGTGATCAAGCATTACGAAGGTGTGTCCATTGCCACAGGTGCTACTGATCCAGGGTAAAGGTATTTTACAATTTTTGTTTCCTTAACCCTTCTAGTTATCTATGCTTCATCTCTGGCTTGATCCTTGCAAGTGACATTTATGGTGTGTAATTCTCTTTATTCTTATCACATAATCAGTCAGTTGAGGTGCAGAACACGCTTTTCATCCTGGTCACTCCACTCTATTACATACTATTACTCAGAAGGTGTTACCGGACTCAACCCGTAAGTCGTTACACTGGGAATGACAAGTAGCCTTGGGGAAAGGCTGTATCATCGACCAGGGAAGGGAAGAAATAGCACAGTCTCATCGAAAACCTTTTTACTTCATAGATATGTGCCATCATCCCCTGCTCCTGTGTGGAGTGCAGCAGCCACGAAGGTGTAGGAGCGCCATCAAAGGTGTGCTGGTGATGTGTGTACTGCTCACACCATCACCTGGGCTGAGCCTCAGGACCTGTTACCCTCCTCCTGAGAAGGACTATTTTTGTGTCCCTACTCATCAAACTCCCGACCCTCTTACTATCTTCAAACGATCGGAAATAAAGGCAGATCGTAACTCCGTTAATGAGGTAATAAATTCCCTACGATGAAAAGATATTGTGTTTAGCATTATGAAGAGCAAGGAATAGACCCAGATGAGCCAGTGTCCAGGCGCGGCCACTCCTCCATATTGTGTCCCCGGTAGCCACTTGGGCAGCGCTACTGTGTGTCGACTCCCTATTGGTGGACCGCTGCTGCTTGCGATTTATGATTGGTCCTCTGCGGCCCAATGATTTCTGCGTTACGCCTCCGCAGTAGTTGATTGGTCATCGAATGTGAGGATGGAATCAGGGATGAAACATCTATAACTAGAAAGGTTAAAGATACAAAGATGGTGAAATACCTTTATCCGGGATCAGTAGCACATGTGGCAATGGACACACCTTTGTAATGCTTGATCACTTACAACTGATCAACTTTAATACGAAAGTCTTAGGTATTGTCCCTCAGGAAAACTTTTTATACATATTTATAAAACACATATATATGTTAGATACACACTATCTCTAGAATATATCTTTACCTGGGACGTGTAACACTTGTGTGGATAGACACAGCTTTGTAATGCATGATCCATTACACGAAATGAACTTCACTAACGAAGAGTTATACAACGCGTCGTTGGAGAACATTAATCAAATACCTATACAGAATTTTTATGTAAGATAAGAGGCATTTCTTGATAGTAAACATAAGAAATGATGACGAAAGAAAAGGGACGTAGATGTAAATATTTTGTTAAAAGATGAAATACTCCTGCATTAAACTAGCTCATTGTGTTCCATTTTCACTTAGATACCCACATGATAATGCATTCTGTTCTTTATAATCATAATTGTTTATGTTTTTAACACGTTTTATCATTTCTTACATAATATTAAGGATTCAGGCTTAAAGATCTTGGTTCTGAACAACCATTATAATGCAACACAATACATAATTATAATAAATAAATCATTTATCACAATAACCATTATGTTTGTACCAGATTCTTTAAGTCCTCAGTCACGTTTGTTAATATCGGTGCTGTTTCCTGTGGGTAGCGCCAGAAATGGATGAAGGCAAGCAAGTATATATATGTATATGTCGTACATAAGATAAACAATTATCCTTGTATGAGGAAAGCATCTTGGTTGTGCGATTAATTTCATTATTTCTCTTCAACAATGAACATCACCCTGGTATAGTGAACATATTCTTGCTATGATCCTGTAAGCGCCAGCAGGTCAAAAGCATCTTCAAGTAATGTAAAGTGTGTAGTGAAGATGGCTCTTAACCAGACCCGTGAGTGAACAGGATGGCATGTGATACTGTCAAGGGAAATAATGTCGGCGTTTTGGTTTATTGATAAGAAATGTTATCATTCCCTTAACACAGTTACCAATCCCCACCAGTGGCATAATTATCACTTTCATTAATAAATTCACTGGAATTTTGATCACTGTCATCTTTACCATTCATACCATACAATTATTTTCAGCAATCTAACTTGTGCATTATCATTACTGTACATTACGTACATTACAGCAGTAGTGATCTTTCGTGTGTGATAAAAGATGGTGACGTCTTTCCCATACACATATCATCAAATATTTACCTTACTTTACATAGCACACTACACTTCCCTATCAAAACACACGCCTTTTACTATCCTCAAGATTATCATAACTACCCTACATTTAAACAGGATTAACCATCCTTGATATGCACATATTCATGCCTACCACAAGTATTATCATAACTACTCTAGACAATATAAAAACATAACTACAACCATACGAAGTTTACAACCAAACTATATTTTTCATCCGGGATATTAAGAGAACATGTCATGAACCATCTCTCACTAAAACAAAAACAGATCATCCATCATCATGCGCACTGTGTACAAAAACGTTCAACGTGTCCTGCCAAAGATTGGATCAACAAAACCTAAGGAAATGCTGCTCATGCTCCTGGACCGGCTACCATGGCGCAGTGGATCCACCTGGTCATTGGTTACCCTCCCATATTTTGCACCGGCATTGTTGTACCTTGTGGGTATGTGCAGGCGTGTGTTTCTCTCATGTCTTCGTAAGGGTGTTCGCCTGGCACTTTACACCATCTGGGTCATTGCAGTCACCTGCTTCGTTCTCGAACAGGAGTTCTTGAGCGTGATGGACCCACTGGTAGTGAGCGCAATAAGATGGCTCGTAGGTCTTTTCTGGAGAGTTGTGAGGAATATCGTGCGGGAACTCATATTCCAGGTGACTATGTTCCTCTTAGTGTTCATCATCCTCGTGAGAATGGTGGTGGAGGTAATGGTTCCTATCATTAGAACGGTTGACTACGCTGTGCAGGTCACACAGAAAGTCCATAGAATATTCTTGGATGAGATAGTTGTGGTACTTGTCGTGGAGGTGGGAAAGATGATGCTCACTGGCATTCCTGTACTCATCGTAAAGATGGTCACAAAGGTCAGCATCTCTGTATGGTCAGTTGTGTTCAGAGAAGCAGTGATCTTGGAGACTATGGCACAGTGAATGCCAACAACACCTTCAGAGTCCTTTCTCTCCTCGGGGCCTCATCGAGGAAGTCTTCATCGTTGCAACACTCAGGTTGATTTTCTGTTATAGACTGTTGGCTGGAGGCGCCGTTGTAGTAACAGTTTTGAGCTGGATTGCTGAATATTTGGTACGATCATCATGGTCCTGCACACACTGGTAACCGCCGCCATAGTACATCTTCGTCCAGCAATTTACGTGATTCAAATGACGTCGAAATTGGGTAAATACGTAGTAACCTTTGTGAAAGTGATCAACAGCAGAAGAGGGTGTGTTGAAATGGTTTGGACACATGGAGATAATGAGTGAGGAAAGATTGACAAAAAGGATGTAAGTGTCAGAGGTGGAGGGAAGAAGGAGAAGCGGGAGACGATGGTTAAGTATAATAAATAAATAGTTTAAAATATAGATATTGATATTATCATTAATATCATCACTATTATTATCATTATCATTATTATTAGTATTATTATTATATGGTTATCATTATCATTATAATTATTATCATCAATTCTATTATTATTATCATTTTTATCATTATTGTTGTATCATTATTATCATCATTATTAATATTATTATTATTATTACTATTATTATTATCATTATCATTATCATATTATTGTTGTTATTGTTATTATTATTATTATTATTATTATTATTATTATTATTATTTTTTTTTTTTTTTTTTTTTGCCGCTGTCTCCCGCGTTTGCGAGGTAGCGCAAGGAAACAGACGAAAGAAATGGCCCAACCCACCCCCATACACATGTATATACATACGTCCACACACGCAAATATACATACCTACACAGCTTTCCATGGTTTACCCCAGACGCTTCACATGCCCTGATTCAATCCACTGACAGCACGTCAACCCCGGTATAACACATCGCTCCAATTCACTCTATTCCTTGCCCTCCTTTCACCCTCCTGCATGTTCAGGCCCCAATCACACAAAACCTTTTTCACTCCATCTTTCCACCTCCAATTTGGTCTCCCTCTTCTCCTCGTTCCCTCCACCTCCGACACATATATCCTCTTGGTCAATCTTTCCTCACTCATTCTCTCCATGTGCCCAAACCATTTCAAAACACCCTCTTCTGCTCTCTCAACCACGCTCTTTTTATTTCCACACATCTCTCTTACCCTTACGTTACCTACTCGATCAAACCACCTCACACCACACATTGTCCTCAAACATCTCATTTCCAGCACATCCATCCTCCTGCGTACAACTCTATCCATAGCCCAAGCCTCGCAACCATACAACATTGTTGGAACCACTATTCCTTCAAACATACCCATTTTTGCTTTCCGAGATAATGTTCTCGACTTCCACACATTCTTCAAGGCTCCCAGAATTTTCGCCCCCTCCCCCACCCTATGATCCACTTCCGCTTCCATGGTTCCATCCGCTGCCAGATCCACTCCCAGATATCTAAAACACTTCACTTCCTCCAGTTTTTCTCCATTCAAACTCACCTCCCAATTGACTTGACCCTCAACCCTACTGTACCTAATAACCTTGCTCTTATTCACATTTACTCTTAACTTTCTTCTTTCACACACTTTACCAAACTCAGTCACCAGCTTCTGCAGTTTCTCACATGAATCAGCCACCAGCGCTGTATCATCAGCGAACAACAACTGACTCACTTCCCAAGCTCTCTCATCCACAACAGACTTCATACTTGCCCCTCTTTCCAAAACTCTTGCATTCACCTCCCTAACAACCCCATCCATAAACAAATTAAACAACCATGGAGACATCACACACCCCTGCCGCAAACCTACATTCACTGAGAACCAATCACTTTCCTCTCTTCCTACACGTACACATGCCTTACATCCTCGATAAAAACTTTTCACTGCTTCTAACAACTTGCCTCCCACACCATATATTCTTACCTTCCACAGAGCATCTCTATCAACTCTATCATATGCCGTCTCCAGATCCATAAATGCTACATACAAATCCATTTGCTTTTCTAAGTATTTCTCACATACATTCTTCAAAGCAAACACCTGATCCACACATCCTCTACCACTTCTGAAACCACACTGCTCTTCCCCATTCTGATGCTCTGTACATGCCTTCACCCTCTCAATCAATACCCTCCCATATAATTTACCAGGAATACTCAACAAACTTATACCTCTGTAATTTGAGCACTCACTCTTATCCCCTTTGCCTTTGTACAATGGCACTATGCACACATTCCGCCAATCCTCAGGCACCTCACCATGAGTCATACATACATTAAATAACCTTACCAACCAGTCAACAATACAGTCACCCCCTTTTTTAATAAATTCCACTGCAGTACCATCCAAACCTGCTGCCTTGCCGGCTTTCATCTTCCGCAAAGCTTTTACTACCTCTTCTCTGTTTACCAAATCATTTTCCCTAACCCTCTCACTTTGCACACCATTATTATTATCATTATTATTATTATTGCTATTATTATTATTATTATTATTATTATTATCATTATTATTATTATTATCATTATTATTATTATTATTATTATTATTATTATTATTATTATTATCATTATTATTATCATTATCATTATTATTACTATTATCATTATATTATTAACATTACTATTATTATTGTCATTACTATTATCATTATTATTTTCAATATTACTATTATTCTTGCTTTGAAGAATGTATGTGAGAAATACTTAGAAATACAGATGGACTTGTATGTAGCCTTTATGTATCTGGAGAAGGCATAGGATAGGGTGAATACAGATCCTCTGTGGAAGGCAAGTTGCTAGAAGCGGTGAAAAGTTTTTACAAAGGATGTAAGGCATGTGCACAAGTAGGAAGAGAGGAAGTGATTGGTTCCTAGTGATTGTCTGTTTGCATCAAGGGTGTGTGATGTCTCCATGGTAGTTTGATTTGTTTATGGATTGGGTTGTTAGGGAGGTGAATGCAAGAGTTTTGGAGAGAAGGGCAAGTATACAGTCTGTTGCGGATGAGAGGGCTTCGGAAGTGTCAGTTCTTGTTTGCTGATGATACAGCGCTGGTGGCTGATTCGGATGCAGAAGCTGGTGACTGAGTTTGGTAAAGTGTGTAAAAGAAGAAAGCTGAGAGTAAATGTGAATAAGAGCAAGGTTATTAGGTTCAGTAGGGTTGAGGGACAAGTCAATTGGGAGGTAAGTTTGAATGGAGAAAAATGAAGAAAGTGAAGTGCTGTAGATACTGGGAGTGGACTTCATAGCAGATGGAACGATGGAAGCGGAAGCGAGTCATAGGTTGGGGGAGAGAACGAAGGTTCTAGGAGCGTTGGAGAATGTGTATGTTGGAGGGAAAGAATATTATCTCGAAGAGGAAAAATGGGTATGTTTGAAGGAATAGTGGTTCCAACGATGTTCTATGGTTGCGAGATGTGGGCTATAGATAGGGTTTTGCGGAGAAGGGTGGATGTGTAGGAAATGAGATGTTTGAGGACAATATGTGGTGTGAGGTGGTTTGATTGATTAAGTAATGAAAGGGTAAGAGAGATGTTTGGTAATAAAAAGAGTGTGGTTGAGAGAGCAGAAGAAGCTGTTTTGAAATGGTTTGGTCACATGGAGAGAATGAGTGAGGAAAGATTGACAAAGAGGATATATGTGTCAGAGGTGGAGGGAATGAGGAGAAGTGGGAGACCAAATTGGAGATGGAAGGATGGAGTGAAAAAAGATTTTGAGCGATTGGGGCCTGAACATACAGGAGGGTGAAAGGTGTACAAGGAATAGAGTGAATCGGAACAATCTGGTATACCGGGGTCGACGTGCTGTCAATGGATTGAACCAGGGCATGTGAAGCGTCTGGGGTAAACCATGGAAACTCTGTGGGGCCTGGATGTGGAAAGGGAGCTGTGGTTTCGGTGCATTACACATGACAGTTAGAGACTGAGTGTGAATGAATGTGGACTTTGTTGTCTTTTCCTAGAGCTACCTCGCGCGTACTGGGGG
This sequence comes from Panulirus ornatus, assembly GCF_036320965.1. Lineage (NCBI taxonomy): Eukaryota > Metazoa > Arthropoda > Malacostraca > Decapoda > Palinuridae > Panulirus > Panulirus ornatus. Next base: position 9,703,206 of record NC_092293.1, read on the forward strand.
TAGGGGGGGGGTCATTTTCATATATGCTGGGGTTGCGATGGGAATAGATAAAGGCAGCAGGTATGGATATGTACATGGGTATATACGTATATGTTTGTGTGTGTGTTTGTATGTATACGTTGAAATGTATAGGTATGTATTTGTGCGTGTGTGGGCGTTTATGTATATACATGCGTATATGGGTGGGTTCGGCCACTCCTTCGTCTGTTTCCTTACGCTACCTCGCTAACGCGGGAGACAGCGACTAAGTATAATAAAATTATCTTATGGAGGCAAAGGTGAACATTTGTAGAGGTTTTCAGGAGAATGTTGGGGTGAAGAGAGTTGCGCACTAGATGAGGCTGGTGAATATGTTATGTACTTCAAAATGTTACAGAAGACTTAAGGAATCTAATGAAACATAATGTTGTTCTGATAGATTATTTGTTTATAAGGACTATGTATTGCGTTGAACTTTAATGGTTGTTTAAACCAATGCCTTTCAGCCAGAATCAGTAAAGATGATAAGAAATTCTAAACAGTTGATAAAAACATAAATCTTTATTTTCATAAATAACAGAACATACTTTCCTCTGGGGATTTAAAAGAAAAACAACACAAGAGAACTAGTTTAAGGCAGGAGTATCTCATTTTCGTAACAAACTATATACTATTACGTCCCTTTTCTATCATAAATCTTATGTTCACTTTCAACAAATGTCTTGTATCTATAATAAAAATTCGGTGTAGAGATTTGTTGAATGTCCTCCAGCGAGGCGTTGTATGAGTCTTCGTTAGTGAAGTTCATTTCGTGTAATGGATCATGCATTACAAAGTTGTGTCCATCCACACAAGTGTTACACGTCCCGGGTAAAGATATTTCCTAGAAATGGCGTCTATCTAACACAGATACGTCTTCTATAGATATTTGTAAAACATTCTTCTGAGGGACAATACCTAAGACTTTCGTAATAAAGTTGATCAGTTGTAAGTGATCAAGCATTACAAAGGTGTGTCCATTGCCACAGGTGCTAGTGATCCCGGGCGGGTCAAGGTATTTCACCATCTTTGTTTCCTCAACACTTCTAGTTATATATGTTTCATCCTTGATGTGATCCTTACAATGAGTATTCATGGTTTGTAATTCTCTTCATCCTTATCATAGCATTAATCAGTTGAAGTGCAGAATACTTGTATGAAACTGACTACTGTATTCTGTTTGAGACATAATGCTATAAAAAGGTGTTACCGGACTCCACTTGTAAGTGGTTATGGTTCACATTCTGGCTTCATGACCTTTAGGTGATAGCCCTTAAATCCAACAACATATATACATCCTGTTATACAACTGATGTTACTGTCTGACGTATGTATGGTGCGGCTTGATGACCTTACCTGCTGATGGCTAATATCGACTGTTATCATGTTGCAAATTGTGTTATTTGTTTGCTTTTCCGTACGGTACACATTCTGGTTAACGAACTTTACTTGTTGATAGCTGTAAATTCAGAGATAATAAAACATACGTGTTACAGAGCCCGTATGATAAGGGCCCGAGCCAGGCAAGGACCTGACGAATCTGTAAACAAGAAATGACCTGTTAAACTAGATCAGAGAAGGGGCCGTCCACACTCTAAATGTAGGACGTAAACCTAGAAAATCTAACAACGACAACAAACAACAGGTAGGTGAAGACCTCACTAGTGTGACAACGACAGTAGATAACTGTTACGAGGAGACCTGCTGGTGACTCTAACAATAACATAACTGTACAGTAAACAGACTTCTAAGAACGGGCTGTCGTAAGACAAGGGCCCATGTCAGGCGGACACTTGCCCAATCTAACAACAACAATCTATCTAACTATTTGTTGTCATATATGAATCCTGACTCCATAACTGTTGATTAGTAGATTGCTTCACGTGGCAGAGATGATCCAGTCATTACACACGACGAAGGTACACTACTGAGCTCCGCCTCGTTCAACTCTGGGCTAACTAGCGAGCTACAAGGAACAGCCTTCCTGACCACCATTGCCTCACCTTGTAACTGCTCACTTGAAACGTTTCAGACAACTAACTGCCACTGTTGGTATCATCCTCAGCTGTGTTGACGACCCGTCCCCCACACCTCTTGTATACGTTAGGCTGGTGAACAGTATATGGTCTCCTCCCAACACAGGTCAGGAACATTCTTTTTTATTGCTTATTTTGTTTATTTCATTTTTGAAAGCGAATGAAAGTGAAAAGGAATACATATAATAACGGGAGCCTAGCTATGATTATTACGCCTAAGTCCAGCCCCATTAAGACTGTCTTAATAGATATACAAATACCAGCAGAAGACATGCAGAAGGAGTGGTCATGTTGTGTGTGCAGCAGCCAGACACACACGTGAAGCCACACATCACACCACCGTCCGTGTATGACTGCTGGAGAACATAACCCCAGGTTGTATATACCGGACGAAATGATTGCATATCAAATTGGAAATGACAATAACACACTCATCCAAAAATATAGAGTGTATGTTAGATTTGTATGTTTATTGCCTTATATTTCTGTTACGTCATAAACAGTTATTATTCAATTGTAGGATTAATGACAGTCACCTGTTACGTAACACTTAGACATGTGGCGTGAAAATGTAATCAAACATCCATAAAGGTTTTGTAAAAAATGTACAATTACATTCATCAGTAAGGCAAATATTGATGATGAATAAAATTGCTAGCTTGAGTTCTACAGCAATGCTTCATGTTGCTTTGTAGTAAACACAACATTCCTAAATTGTCTTGGCTCAGTCTTCGGCGTGATCTCATCTGCTGAGAACACCTGGCAACTGAGGCAGCAGCTGACACACCTTGGTATGGCAACTGAGGCAGCAGTGACACACCTGGGTATGGCAACTGAGGCAGCAGTTGACACACCTGGATATGGCAACTGAGGCAGCAGCTGACACACGTGGATATGGCAACTGAGGCAGCAGCTGACACACCTGGGTATGGCAACTGAGGCAGCAGTTGACACACCTGGGTATGGCAACTGAGGCAGCAGCTGGCACACCTGGATATGGCAACTGAGGCAGCAGCTGACACACCTGGGTATGGCAACTGAGGCAGCAGTTGACACACCTGGATATGGCAACTGAGGCAGCAGCTGGCACACCTGGATATGGCAGCTGAGGTTTGATAAAAGGAATATCAGTCAGTGATTTTCCCAAGTCTAGGTCGAGTTTTCACTTCCTTTAACGATGATTAATAAAGGTTTAATTGTGTTTTGTCTTGAGGCTGACGAGTGTTGGCAAGATTTGACCAGAATGCAGCAGAGATAACGCGTAGCTAGCGATCACTGCTGGAAAATCCAGAGTTATGAAGAACTAATGCGTGAGTTACGTCTTGTCATGTTATGTGAGAAGTGGAGAGAGAGAGAGAGAGAGAAAGAGAGAGAGAGAGAGAGAGAGAGAGAGAGAGAGAGAGAGAGAGAGAGAGAGAGAGAGAGAGAGAGAGAGAGAGAGAGAGAGAGGAAATCTGTGATTAATAAAAACGTATCAGGGGTCAGAAAAGACACAAAGGAAGGTGGAAAGGGAAAGAGAAGGAAAGAAGAAGATAAACAAATAAAAGAAGATCCGTCATAATGTGTTTCCCACAAAGTACTTGGCTTCAGTGTTAGATTTCAGATGAAGATGCTGGAAGAATAGTTTTGTGTATTTTCCTTAAATTCTCTGTGACGTCCAGGAATCATCCACTCTCACATATGTGAGGCAGTTCTTATAACAGCAGAGCAACAGTCACATCTGAACAATCGGCCATGTGGTGGAGACATGGATTTTTCATGACCTACGCAAAATGAAATAATCAGAATTGATTGTAAATATTTGTGCGAAGATTGAAATTAATAATGAATTATACTGAGTACCTGGCGTGAAGGAAAGATATTGCTTCCTACGTACCACAATGGTCCAGCAGAGGTTTGGTTAACTCTGACATAATTTTGCTAGATATATAATTCATTCCCAACAGCCAACCCAGTTAACTAAGACATATTAGTTTTATTTGTTCATAGAAATATTAGAAAACACTGGTTGTTACAGTACCTTCATCATGTTGTCATGAAATCCCTACTTGTCCTTACCATCAACACAAGAAATCTACTTTTCATTACTTCTGTTTTATCTCTGATTCTCTTTAGTCTTTATATATAGCAAGATATCTTGAGACACATCTATGGCCAGATATTGATCTTTTTTTCTGTTTGTTACTTGTCATATGGAAATTCATGGTAATAAAGGTTCATTGTTGTCAGGCTAAAATCTAAGGTCTGGTCTGTATCAATCAACAAACCTGCTTTTCTAAACCTGTATCACATGAGCCCTCATTGTGTGGCCTTCGAGGGAATGTAAGTCTGGTTATCCTACATATGGGAGGCTTCTAATGCCTGGTATTGTTGTGTCATTCTTCTCTTTATGCACAAACTTCGTCCATTGTGTTGCCACAAGGATTCACCAGGTTGTCGATGGCCGTGGATGGGGGATAGAGGTCACATTAAATGTAATTAAGGTTGATCTGTCATGTTACTGCAATAAACTAATGTTCCTGTTCGTCCTGTATGGTTATTCTAATCATACACCATACGTCTCTGTCTCTATTTATATACAATACCTGAAGACAGCGTCACGGATCCTTTAATACTTATCTACAAGGGATTCAAACTCACTCTCCAGTATTTAGTCTCGATTCCCAGAAACCTTTGAAAGGTAAACACCTACTCTGCTACCCGCCTGGTTCTGTGTTGTTGTGCAAGACAAACGTAAAGTCTATCATTACCTTTAGCTATACCGCAGTCATGTTGGCAACACTGCTAACATAACCGGCCGACTCCACTTCCCCCAGGCTGGCTAGGTGACAGGGACACGTCATTGGTTGATGCTATTGTTGCCGACAATATATTACGTTAGTATTCAAATTGATATTGTTTCAGCTTTTTAGCTGTGCGTACACAGTATTATTGCTTTGGGCTTAACATCTATGTCATGATGATTATCTAATATAACAAGTAGAATACAATATCATAAAAATAAATATCCACTGTGAAAAAAAAAATTATCACTTAATATAGGATCCTCGAGGTTGCAGCTCCAAGCCCGCACCTGACCTTGCTGACACGCCAGACAACCCACTTACGGTCAACCTCAACCTTCAAATTGTCGACAGTGACCCTCTCCCCTCCCTTCTCCCCTCTCCTGACCCCTCACCAGATATATCCCAACCCAAGACTAGAAACATGATACACGTGAAACACTCAAACGATTAGTCAACGGCCTTCATCAACAACAGACACAGAAGGCCAATAAACTTCCATAAGTCGTAAAATGCTAAAATTCTAACAGTTTAACGTGCGCAGCTATCACAATGGCCGTCATCTGATTGCCACTCTCCTCGAAGAGAAAAAACCCGATGTTGTGATACTTAATATCACATGTATCACCAACGGATACAAAATTAGACATTACGGGTATACATCACGACAGTCTCCAGACAGTAGACACGAGGGAGTCGCCATTCTCATACGCAACACCATCGAACACGAATACCTCGCCATCTCATGGCAATACGAACACTTTCTAGCAGTTAAGATAAACACAATACATGGCTTCATTATCTTCTGCACTACATACTCTCGACCCAACACTACCATTCCACTCCATGATCTCTACACAGTATTCAATTACACACATATCCCAGTCTACCTTCTAGCTGACCTCAACGCCCAACACAGAACCTTCCACCACAACAGAAACAATTCTTATGGTGATGACTTATTCGCTTTATACTCTTACAAACGTCTTAACTTCCTAGGACCTTATTTCCACACTGTCTTCACTCGCCAAGAAGGAAAAGGCAGACCTGACCTTGCCTTCTCCAACAGAGCCAGTAATTATCTCCATAATTTCTTGTCTCCAGGACCACTGTGTGGTTCCGACCACATCTCTATCTTTCTTCATCTCTCGTCTAACCCTATCCTCGTCCCATCACCCTCACACTACCACTACAAAAGAGCAGACTGGGAGAGCTTCAAAGAGACTATCTCCAACTGCACTTACACCACAAACTACGAAAATCACCCAATAACATTAATAGACAGAGAAATAGAACATATAAACGAAACAATCACACAGGCAGCTGACATTTCTATCCCCAGATCTTCATTTACTTCAAGATACTCCTTCCCTTCTTCCAAAACAACAAGACTCATCTTGTGCTACCGTCGACGCTTTGAGCAAACCAGATATCGTTTGGGCCTAGTACAGTGGGACCTGAAATCCCTACGAAACCACACACTCAACAGCCTTATAGAAGACTAAAATAAACACTGAAAATCTCTTATCACCACAACAGAACAACACCGAATCAAATCTCAAAAGGTTTGGATCAGAATCCGAAAGCTCAAAAGAATACCAAAACAGACTTTAATGGGCTAAATGACGACAATACTCTACACCGTAACCCACAAAACATTGAAAACATTTTTCAAAAACACTGGGAAGGTATCTTTCACCCTCACCCCCCTCACCCTCTGGCGTACGAAAACACTCAAATTGTCACACAACACATACAAAAGAGACCCAGTCACTTCTACCCAGAACAGATCATACACCTCCAATCGCTTTCACACGACCACCTTCTCACAACTCCCATAAGATCGAACGAGGTCAAATTCCTCCTCCTCAAATCACCCAAAGTATCCCCAGGTAACTCAAGCATTGGTTACCAGCTACTTACCCATCCCGCTGACAACACTATTAGAGCCATCACCCTCCTCTTCAACGCGGCACTAGCCTCTGGCTATTTTCCCGCGGTCTTCAAAACAGCAACAACCACAATGATACCTAAACCCAACAAATCCAACAGAGACCCAATGAACTACAGACCCATTAGCCTACTTGAATCCATTGGGAAGACATTTTATAGAATCATAAACAACAGACTTAGACAACACCTAACAAACAACCTACGCTCACACAAGCTGTTTGACTTTCATCAAGATAGCTCCACACAAGATGAACTCAACATCGTTATGAACTACATAAGAAACAACACGCGGACATACAAAATGTCCGCACTCATCACAAAAGATGTTGAAAAAGCCTTTGACACCGTGTGGCACGATGGATTGAGGTATAAACCAAGCTCCCAATTCCAACTCCCACGACCCATCATCAAGCTTCTCTCTAACTATCTTAGCAACAGAAAAACCCGGATCAAATACAGAAACACTAATACAAACTACTTCCTCAATGCCGGTATACCTCAAGGCTCCGTGCTGGCCCCCACTCTTTACACACTCTACACAAATGATCTTCCCAGTCCTATACACCTGGACTCCATCACTCTCCAATATGCAGATGATGTCACACAGCTAATCAGAGCCAGAACCCTCACACACCTAATCAGCAAAACACAACAGGAAATTGACCACGTTTCTCTTTGGGAGTTGAAATGGAGGATTAAATCAAATCCTGCCAAATCCAACATATCATACTTTACCGTACGTCAGAGATACAACATAAATAATGTTTACCTGCACTCCCGTATACACCGTCATTACCGATTCCCATCTCAAACACCAACACTGCGCTGGGCCTAAATCATGATGTACACCTGAGAATGAGCCGTCATAATCAGTCTAAAACGGCGGAATTCAAAACCAAATTGCACCTCTACAAAGCATTACTACGACCTCTTGTCACATAGGCCCCATCAGCTCCTGAACTCGGAGCCTAATTTAACATCTGTGCACTCCAAATCATTCAAATCAAAGCTCTACGTTGAGTTTTTAACATCAAATAGCACGAGTTCATCAGAAACACAAAACTTCACGATAGAGCACGAATCCCTCCACTAAACATCTACTGGAGGAAATTGTTTGAAAGACAAGTGGAGCGATTTCAAATACATCATACTCACTGGATTGATTACTTCAACAATCTCCTGGGAATAGACCACCCAGGTAACATGTTTAATATACAACCTGGACAACATCCAGTGACCATATATTAAAAACTAAAAACCACTATAGATCTTGCTGCTAAGTCTGTGCGGGGAACGCCTTGGTAAAATCAGTGTCCATCGGCCAGAGATACGATCCATCTCCTCCTATATTCAAAGAAAAAAAAAAAACTTGCCCTCCACTCATCATCTTTGACCTGCTCATCCTGTTATTCCTGTGCAAGCTGGGTTAAGACTTGGCTCTTTTCCTCCCTCTAAAATTCACTTACTCTAACAATTTCTTGCTCTTTCCCCCCCACTCTTTTTCCGCTCTTCCTTGGAAGGGACCTTTCTATCATCGTATTCCCTTCTTTTCTTGCCATTCGAGAAGGTTCTTGCTGCTCCTGTTTCGGCCACGTGGTTGATGGAGGATTAACCACCAGATCCCACGAAGAGAGAAGAAAGAAGAGAGAAGACAGAAGAGGAAAGAAAGAAGACAGAAGAGAGAAGGCCGAAGAAAGAAGTGGATTGTAACGTTGCCTCCCGCGTTGGTCCTTCCCGCGGGAGACCGTTACGGTGACGACGCCGGCAGGCTGTTCCCTCACCACCCTCGCTGCTCCCCACACCCCCGCGTTGCCTCCACTCCATCTTCACATGTCTTTTTATTTTTTTATTTTCATCATCCATCATCCATCTCTCGACCGTTTGGCTTGAGCAATCTCTACCCCAGCTTCCCCACCCCATTCTGGAAAACTCATTTTCCTGAGGAGTGGAGGCTGGAGTGGACCTGTTCTCACCTGACGGGGTGGAGACCCTCACACTATCTCTTACCTCTCCCCTACCTTGGACCGTCGAGCGTCCCTCACTCACGTTTTCTCGCACTAGGACACTGATGCCACCAACATGCCGCCCGACATACGTCTAAAATCCCTCAAAACTGATTGTCCCCCTCCTTCCACGTTCGAACTCCTGTCCATCGTCTTTAAGACCACTGAGATCCGTCCTACTAGGGTCATTCAATTCCCCTCGAACAAATACCAGTTTAAGATCTGCTTGGGCAAAGATAGTGATTTAGATAGAATCCTATCTAAGCCTCTCCTTGATGAACTAGCTAAAAAAAACTACCAAATCGTTCAGGACCGCTGCCCCTTCAAGCTAGATGTACTATTATTGCCTACAATGTTGATGAATCTATCTTGTCCCTCAGCCCTTCGGAGATTGTTGAAGCCATCAATGGCGAAAACAATGACGTTAATGTCATCAACGTCTATAAACCGAATAACTCCAGATCAATAAAGATACAATGTTCAAACCCGACCGAGGCCGATCGCCTGCTCTCCCGGGGAGTCCTGTTCCCCATGATCTCTGTGCCTGCAAAATCCCTGAAGAAAGATGAATATCTCGACGTACAACAATGTTTCAAATGTCTAAAATACGGACATGAGACTAAGAACTGTAAAGAACCCCACCAAACCTGTAGTCAATGAGCGGAAACTGGTCAATGTTTTCGCAAGTGCAAAGGCTCAGGCAGCGAAGTGTGTCAACTGTAAAGGTAGACATGTTGCTGTATCTGGACTATGCCCACGTAAGAAGGAGCAACTCCGCGCAGTGCGTCAGGCACGTTGATTAGTTTTGCAAACAATTCGCCTTCTTGTCCACATAATAAGTCTATGATACACTAGTTGTCTGTCTTGGACAATCGCATGTTTGCCAAATGGCGTCCTAGCTACGTTTATTCGTTTCTGTCAACTAACTGTTTTGTATATATATATATATATATATATATATATATACGCTGGTGGCTGGTGGCTGATTCATGTGAGAAACTGCAGAAGCTGGTGACTGAGTTTGGAAAAGTGTGTGGAAGAAGAAAGTTAAAAGTAAATGTGAATAAGAGCAAGGTTATTAGGTACAGTAGGGTTGAGGGTCAAGTCAATTGGGAGGTGAGTTTGAATGGAGAAAAACTGGACTAAGTGAAGTGTTTTAGATATCTGGGAGTGGATCTGGCAGCGGATGGAACCATGGAAGCGGAAGTGGATCATAGGGTGGGGGAGGGGGCGAAAATCCTGGGGGCCTTGAAGAATGTGTGGAAGTCGAGAACATTATCTCGGAAAGCAAAAATGGGTATGTTTGAAGGAATAGTGGTTCCAACAATGTTGTATGGTTGCGAGGCGTGGGCTATGGATAGAGTTGTGCGCAGGAGGATGGATGTGCTGGAAATGAGATGTTTGAGGACAATGTGTGGTGTGAGGTGGTTTGATCGAGTGAGTAACGTAAGGTTAAGAGAGATGTGTGGAAATAAAAAGAGCGTGGTTGAGAGAGCAGAAGAGGGTGTTTTGAAGTGGTTTGGGCACATGGAGAGGATGAGTGAGGAAAGATTGACCAAGAGCATATATGTGTCGGAGGTGGAGGGAACAAGGAGAAGAGGGAGACCAAATTGGAGGTGGAAAGATGGAGTGAAAAAGATTTTGTGTGATCGGGGCCTGAGCATGCAGGAGGGTGAAAGGAGGGCAAGGAATAGAGTGAATTGGAGCGATGTGGTATACCGGGGTTGACGTGCTGTCAGTGGATTGAAGCAGGGCATGTGAAGCGTCTGGGGTAAACCATGGAAAGCTGTGTAGGTATGTATATTTGCGTGTGTGGACGTATGTATATACATGTGTATGGGGGGGGTTGGGCCATTTCTTTCGTCTGTTTCCTTGCGCTACCTCGCAAACGCGGGAGACAGCGACAAAGTATAATAAAATAAATAAAAAAAAAAACATATATATATATATATATATATATATATATATATATATATATATATATATATATATATATATATATATATATATATATATATATATATTTATATATATATATATATATATATGTATATATATTTTTTTTTGTCACTGTCTCCCGCGCTTGCGAGGTAGCGCAAGGAAACAGACGAAAGAAATGGCCCAACCCACCCCCATACACATGCCTTGATTCAATCCACTGACAGCACGTCAACCCCGGTATACCACATCGCTCCAATTCACTCTATTCTTTGCCCTCCTTTCACCCTCCTGCATGTTCAGGCCCCGATCACACAAAATCTTTTACACTCCATCTTTCCACCTCCAATTTGGTCTCCCTCTTCTCCTCGTTCCCTCCACCTCCGACACATATATCCTCTTGGTCAATCTTTCCTCACTCATTCTCTCCATGTGACCAAACCATTTCAAAACACCCTCTTCTGCTCTCTCAACCACGCTCTTTTTATTTCCACACATCTCTCTTACCCTTACGTTACTTACTCGATCAAACCACCTCACACCACATATTGTCCTCAAACATCTCATTTCCAGCACATCCATCCTCCTGCGCACAACTCTATCCATACTCCACGCCTCGCAACCATACAACATTGTTGGAACCACTGTTCCTTCAAACATACCCATTTTTGCTTTCCGAGATAATGTTCTCGACTTCCACACCTTCAAGGCTCCCAGAATTTTCGCCCCCTCCCCCACCCTATGATCCACTTCCGCTTCCATGGTTCCATCCGCTGCCAGATCCACTCCCAAATATCTAAAACACTTCACTTCCTCCAGTTTTTCTCCATTCAAACTCACCTCCCAATTGAATTGACCCTCAACCCTACTGTACCTAATAACCTTGATCTTATTCACATTTACTCTTAACTCTCTTCTTTCACACACTTTACCATATATTTATATATATATATATATATATATATATATATATATATATATATATATATATATATATATATATATATATATATATATATATATATATATATATATATATATATTTATATATATATATATATATATATATATATATATATATATATATATATATATATATATATATATATATATATATTTTATATTTTTTTATTATACTTTGTCGCTGTCTCCCGCGTTTGCGAGGTAGCGCAAGGAAACAGACGAAAGAAATGGCCCAACCCCCCCCCCCCATACACATGTATATACATACGTCCACACACGCAAATATACATACCTACACAGCTTTCCATGGTTTACCCCAGACGCTTCACATGCCTTGATTCAATCCACTGACAGCACGTCAACCCCGGTATACCACATCGCTCCAATTCACTCTATTCCTTGCCCTCCTTTCACCCTCCTGCATGTTCAGGCCCCGATCACACAAAATCTTTTTCACTCCATCTTTCCACCTCCAATTTGGTCTCCCTCTTCTCCTCGTTCCCTCCACCTCCGACACATATATCCTCTTGGTCAATCTTTCCTCACTCATTCTCTCCATGTGCCCAAACCACTTCAAAACACCCTCTTCTGCTCTCTCAACCACGCTCTTTTTATTTCCACACATCTCTCTTACCCTTACGTTACTCACTCGATCAAACCACCTCACACCACACATTGTCCTCAAACATCTCATTTCCAGCACATCCATCCTCCTGCGCACAACTCTATCCATAGCCCACGCCTCGCAACCATACAACATTGTTGGAACCACTATTCCTTCAAACATACCCATTTTTGCTTTCCGAGATAATGTTCTCGACTTCCACACATTCTTCAAGGCCCCCAGGATTTTCGCCCCCTCCCCCACCCTATGATCCACTTCCGCTTCCATGGTTCCATCCGCTGCCAGATCCACTCCCAGATATCTAAAACACTTCACTTCCTCCAGTTTTTCTCCATTCAAACTCACCTCCCAATTGACTTGACCCTCAACCCTACTGTACCTAATAACCTTGCTCTTATTCACATTTACTCTTAACTTTCTTCTTCCACACACTTTACCAAACTCAGTCACCAGCTTCTGCAGTTTCTCACATGAATCAGCCACCAGCGCTGTATCATCAGCGAACAACAACTGACTCACTTCCCAAGCTCTCTCATCCCCAACAGACTTCATACTTGCCCCTCTTTCCAAAACTCTTGCATTTACCTCCCTAACAACCCCATCCATAAACAAATTAAACAACCATGGAGACATCACACACCCCTGCCGCAAACCTACATTCACTGAGAACCAATCACTTTCCTCTCTTCCTACACGTACACATGCCTTACATCCTCGATAAAAACTTTTCACTGCTTCTAACAACTTGCCTCCCACACCATATATTCTTAATACCTTCCACAGAGCATCTCTATCAACTCTATCACATGCCTTCTCCAGATCCATAAATGCTACATACAAGTCCATTTGCTTTTCTAAGTATTTCTCACATACATTGTTCAAAGCAAACACCTGATCCACACATCCTCTACCACTTCTGAAACCACACTGCTCTTCCCCAATCTGATGCTCTGTACATGCCTTCACCCTCTCAATCAATACCCTCCCATATAATTTGCCAGGAATACTCAACAAACTTATACCTCTGTAATTTGAGCACTCACTCTTATCCCCTTTGCCTTTGTACAATGGCACTATGCACGCATTCCGCCAATCCTCAGGCACCTCACCATGAGTCATACATACATTAAATAACCTTACCAACCAGTCAACAATACAGTCACCCCCTTTTTTAATAAATTCCACTGCAATACCATCCAAATCTGCTGCCTTGCCGGCTTTCATCTTCCGCAAAGCTTTCACAACCTCTTCTCTGTTTACCAAATCATTTTCCCTAACCCTCTCACTTTGCACACCACCTCGACCAAAACACCCTATATCTGCCACTCTATCATCAAACACATTCAACAAACCTTCAAAATACTCACTCCATCTCCTTCTCACATCACCACTACTTGTTATCACCTCCCCATTTGCGCCCTTCACTGAAGTTCCCATTTGCTCCCTTGTCTTACGCACTTTATTTACCTCCTTCCAGAACATCTTTTTATTCTCCCTAAAATTTAATGATACTCTCTCACCCCAACTCTCATTTGCCCTTTTTTCACCTCTTGCACCTTTCTCTTGACCTCCTGTCTCTTTCTTTTATACATCTCCCACTCAATTGCATTTTTTCCCTGCAAAAATCGTCCAAATGCCTCTCTCTTCTCTTTCACTAATACTCTTACTTCTTCATCCCACCACTCACTACCCTTTCTAATCAACCCACCTCCCACTCTTCTCATGCCACAAGCATCTTTTGCGCAATCCATCACTGATTCCCTAAATACATCCCATTCTTCCCCCACTCCCCTTACTTCCATTGTTCTCACCTTTTTCCATTCTGTACTCAGTCTCTCCTAGTACTTCCTCACACAGGTCTCCTTCCCAAGCTCACTTACTCTCACCACCCTCTTCACCCCAACATTCACTCTTCTTTTCTGAAAACCCATACAAATCTTCACCTTAGTCTCCACAAGATAATGATCAGACATCCCTCCAGTTGCACCTCTCAGCACATTAACATCCAAAAGTCTCTCTTTCGCACGCCTGTCAATTAACACGAAATCCAATAACGCTCTCTGGCCATCTCTCCTACTTACATAAGTATACTTATGTATATCTCGCTTTTTAAACCAGGTATTCCCAATCATCAGTCCTTTTTCAGCACATAAATCTACAAGCTCTTCACCATTTCCATTTACAACACTGAACACCCCATGTATACCAATTATTCCCTCAACTGCCACATTACTCACCTTTGCATTCAAATCGCCCATCACTATAACCCGGTCTCGTGCATCAAAACCACCTGCTCCCAAAACACTTGCCTCTCATGATCTTTCTTCTCATGCCCAGGTGCATATGCACCAATAATCACCCACCTCTCTCCATCAATTTTCAGTTTTACCCATATTAATCGAGAATTTACTTTCTTACACTCTATCACATACTCCCACAACTCCTGTTTCAGGAGTATTGCTACTCCTTCCCTTGCTCTTGTTCTCTCACTAACCCCTGACTTTACTCTCCTGACATTCCCAAACCACTCTTCCCCTTTACCCTTGAGCTTCGTTTCACTCAGAGCCAAAACATCCAGGTTCCTTTCCTCAAACATACTACCTATCTCTCCTTTTTTCATATCTTGGTTACATCCACACACATTTAGGCACCCCACTCTATATATATATATATATATAGCCAACCTGTGTTTACAAGATACTCAGGTTGTTTGAGTTGGCGAATGACAGGGGCTCTTGACGTAAACAATTACTGAGGGATTTCAAATGTAAAGTCATGACAGTTTACAGTTTCACATATTACCACATTCTTTCCCACCTGTAACAAAGTTCACAAGGAATAATCTTAGAGATGTTTAGGGGCATGTCATGCTCTCTCAGATCTATAAACTTGCACTGGTGAAGACATTTGATCAGACATAGTAGGATGTTTCTGAGTGGTGCTTTCTTGACATGGAGGCTCCAGGTTGTCACCAATATCTGATATTTCTTGATTGTTCAGTGGCTGAGACTCAGAGGGATTAGTATACACACTGTCACTTCTGTCACCAGTCAAAGATGCATGATGCCTTAATGAAATGGTAGTTACTCTACCATCTGGAAGCTTGACATAGGCATACTCAAGATTGGCTTCCAATATTTCAACCTCACCCACCAGGGATTGTTCTTGCTATCCCACGTTTGCTGTCTTTAAGGGGGCCGGGCCTTTATGAATGAGCCTTGTAGGTAATATTCAGCCTGATGTGGACCTCCTAGAATGCTGAAAGAAATGCTAGTGCGGTGTACAGTTAGTAGAAGTGAACAACAATGATCAGATAGAATGGAGTGCATCTGGGAGAACTGTTTCCCACTGAGATACATCAAGGTTCTCTGTTCTGAGAGCCAGCATTATGATCTTCCATATAATTCCAATATACCTTTTGACCTGTCATTACCCCTAGGGTTGTAGGGAGTAGTACGACTGGTAGCTACCCATTTCTATTATGCAAAATCCTTTAGCTCTCCTGACATGAAGGCACACCTTTGTCAGAGTGGATATTTGCTGGCATAACAAACATGGCAAAAATCTGTATCAAACATCTGATAACAGTTCTGGTAGTCATGTTAGGGCTAGGGAAGACAATTGGAAACCATGAGAATTCATCAAGGACAGTGTTTCTTGATTGTGATGGAAGTGGGCCTTTAAATTCCAAGTTCAGCCTTTTGTACAGCTGGGTTGCCTTAATCAGTAGGCCAGAGTCCGATTTGTAGAACTGAAGTTTGAGTTCAGAGCATATTTGACGAGGCAGTGATTCTTTTATCATCATCGATAGAATAGGGCAGATTTCAACCACGGACAAAGGCACCATTCAAAACACTCCGGGGTGGCAAAGGTTTTCATGTAGTTCCCTGAGTTTATCTGTAGTAGTAGCACCACAGACATGTGAGAGTGCATCAGCAGGAGTATCTTCTTTACCTGGGCAGCACACAATATGGTTTTTGATTTTGCTAGCAGATTTAGGGTCGAACATGAACTCCACACCGAGCTGATCTGTAATAAGCTTAAAGTGATGTCCAACAAGATAGTGTTTCCACTTTCTAAGGGCTTTTACTGAGGCATATGCTTCTTTCTCTTCAGGGGAATGTTTCTGTTCACTATTAGAAAGAGTATGAGAGAAGAATGCTACTGGACGATCATTCTGAGATAGTGTGGCAGTTATAGCATGGCCTGAAGCATCGGTTTCCATAGTGAAAGGAGACGTAGGGTCAATAGCTTTTACCACAGAATCCGCAATATCTTTAAGTTCTCAAAAGTTAGTTCTGCATCAGTAGACACAGTAAATCCATCAGCATGCAAGAGAGGATGGATCTTTTCAGAAAAATTAAGTATCTAACGGGAGTAATGTGCAAGCATCCCCATTGATCTCTGTAAGGAAGCAGTATCCTTAGGGAGTGAAAGATTTAACATTGAATGAAGGCGCTCTGGGTATGGTCTGATCACTCCCTCTTTTACAAGTACCCTAGAAAAATTATGGCTTATAAAATCACATGTTATCCCTGGGGATAGGGGAGAAACAATACTTCCCACGTATTCCCTGCGTGTCATAGAAGGCAACTAAAAGGGGAGGGAGCGGGAGGCTAGAAAATCGTCCCCTCTCGTTTTTTTTTTTAATTTTCCAAAAGAAGGAACAGAGAAGGGGATTAGGTGAGGATATTCCCCCAAAGGCCCAGTCATCTGTTCTTAACGCTACCTCGCTAACGCGGGAAATGGCAAATAGTTTGAAAAAAAATATATACATATATTTACAGAGTTATAAGTTTGTTGAGTATTTCTGGTAAATTATATGGGAGGGTATTGATTGAGAGGGTGAAGGCATGTACAAAGCATCAGATTGGGGAAGAGCAGTGTGGTTTCAGAAGTGGTAGAGGATGTGTGGATCAGGTGTTTGCTTTGAAGAATGTATGTGAGAAATACTTAGAAAAGCAAATGGATTTTTATGTAGCATTTATGGATCTCCAGAAGGCATATGATAGACTTGATAGAAATGCTCTGTGGAAGGTATTAAGAATATAGGGTGTGGGAGGCAAGTTGTTAGAAGCAGTGAAAAGTTTTTATCGAGGATGCAAGGTATGTGTACGTGTAGGAAGAGAGGAAAGTGATTGGTTCTCATTGAATGTAGGTTTGCGGCAGGGGTGTGTGATGTCTCCATGGTTGTTTAATTTGTTTATGGATGAGGTTGTTAGGGAGGTGAATGCAAGAGTTTTGGAAAGAGGGGCAAGTATGAAGTCTGTTGTGGATGAAAGAGCTTGGGAAGTGAGTCAGTTGTTGTTCGCTGATGATACAGCGCTGGTGGCTGGTTCATGTGAGAAACTGCAGAAGCTGGTGACTGAGTTTGGTAAAGTGTGTGAAAGAAGAAAGTTAAGAGTAAATGTGAATAAGAGCAAGGTTATTAGGTACAGTAGGGTTGAGGGTCAAGTCAATTGGGAGGTAAGTTTGAATGGGGAAAAACTGGAGGAATTAAAGTGTTTTAGATATCTAGGAGTGGATCTGGCAGCGGATGGAACCATGGAAGCGGAAGTGAATCATAGGGTGGGGGAGGGGCCGAAAATTTTGGGAGCCTTGAAGAATGTGTGGAAGTCGAGAACATTATCTCGGAAAGCAAAAATGGGTATGTTTGAAGGAATAGTGGTTCCAACAATGTTGTATGGTTGCGAGGTGTGGGACATGGATAGAGTTGTGCGCAGGAGGGTGGATGTGCTGGAAATGAGATGTTTGAGGACAATGTGTTGTGTGAGGTGGTTTGATCGAGTAAGTAATGTAAGGGTAAGAGAGATGTGTGGAAATAAAAAGAGCGTTGTTGAGAGAGCAGAAGAGGGTGTTTTGAAATTGTTTGGGCACATGGAGAGAATGAGTGAGGAAAGATTGATCAAGAGGATATATGTGTCGGAGGTGGAGGGAACGAGGAGAAGTGGGAGACCAAACTGGAGGTGGAAAGATGGAGTGAAAAAGATTTTGAGTGATCGGGGCCTGAACATGCAGGAGGGTGAAAGGCGGGCAAGGAATAGAGTGAATTGGATCGATGTGGTATACCGGGGTTGACTGCTGTCAGTGGATTGAATCAGGGCATGTGAAGCGTCTGGGGTAAACCATGGAAAGTTGTGTTGGGCCTGGATGTGGAAAGGGAGCTGTGGTTTCGGGCATTATTGCATGACAGCTAGAGACTGAGTGTGAACGAATGGGGCCTTTGTTGTCTTTTCCTAGCGCTACCTCGCACACATGAGGGGGGGGGATGGTATTCCATGTGTGGCGAGGTGGCGATGGGAATGAATAAAGGCAGACAGTGTGAATTGTGTGCATGGATATATATGTATGTGTTTGTGTGTGTATATATATATGTGTACATTGAGATGTATAGGTATGTATATTTGAGTGTGGGAACGTGTATGTATATACATGTGTATGGGGGTGGGTTGGGCCATTTCTCTCGTCTGTTTCCTTGCGCTACCTCGCAAACGCGGGAGACAGCGACAAAGCAAGACAGATAAAAAAATAAAATATATATATGTATATATATATATATATATATATATATATATATATATATATATATATATATATATATATATATATGTATGTATGTATATATTCTTCTTTTACATTATTCGCCATTTCCCGCGTTAGCGAGTTTGCGCCAAGAACAGAGAACTGGGCCCCTGAGGGAATATTCTCACCTGGCCCCCTTCTCTGTTCCTTCTTTTGGAAAATTAAAAAAGAAATAATGAGAGGGGAGGATTTCCAGCCCCCGCTCCCTCCCCTCGCCTTCTACGACACGCAGGGAATACGTGGGAAGTATTCTTTCTCCCCTATCCCCAGGGATATGTACATATATATATATATATATATATATATATATATATATATATATATATATATATATATATATATATATATATTTGGATATATGGATTTCTATGTAGCACTTATGGATCTGGAGAAGGTATATGATAGAATTGATAGAGATGCTCTGTGGAAGGTGTTAAGAATATATGGTGTGGGAGGCAAGTTGTTAGAAGCAGTGAAAAGTTTTTATCGAGGATGTAAGGCATGTGTACGTGTAGGAAGAGAGGAAAGTGATTGGTTCTCAGTGAATGTAGGTTTGCGGCAGGGGTGTGTGATGTCTCCATGGTTGTTTAATTTGTTTATGGATGTGGTTGTTAGGGAGGTGAATGCAAGAGTTTTGGAAAGAGGGGCAAGTATGAAGTCTGTTGTGGATGAGAGAGCTTGGGAAGTGAGTCAGTTGTTGTTCGCTGATGATACAGCGCTGGTGGCTGATTCATGTGAGAAACTGCAGAAGCTGGTGACTGAGTTTGGTAAAGTGTGTGAAAGAAGAAAGTTAAGAGTAAATGTGAATAAGACCAAGGTAATTAGGTACAGTAGGGTTGAGGGTCAAGTCAATTGGGAGGTAAGTTTGAATGGAGAAAAACTGGAGGAAGTAAAGTGTTTTAGATATCTGGGAGTGGATCTGGCAGCGGATGGAACCATGGAAGCTGAAGTGGATCATAGGGTGGGGGAGGGGGCGAAAATCCTGGGAGCCTTGAAGATTGTGTGGAAGTCGAGAACATTATCTCGGAAAGCAAAAATGGGTATGAAGGAATAGTGGTTCCAACAATGTTGTATGGTTGCGAGGCGTGGGCTATGGATAGAGTTGTGCGCAGGAGGATGGATGTGCTGGAAATGAGATGTTTGAGGACAATGTGTGGTGTGAGGTGGTTTGTTCGAGTAAGTAACGTAAGGGTAAGAGAGATGTGTGGAAATAAAAAGAGCGTTGTTGAGAGAGCAGAAGAGGGTGTTTTGAAATGGTTTGGTCACATGGAGAGAATGAGTGAGGAAAGATTGACCAAGAGGATATATGTGTCGGAGGTGGAGGGAACGAGGAGAAGAGGGAGACCAAATTGGAGGTGGAAAGATGGAGTGAAAAAGATTTTGTGTGATCGGGGCCTGAACATGCAGGAGGGTGAAAGGAGGGCAAGGAATAGAGTGAATTGGATCGATGTGGTATATCGGGGTTGACGTGCTGTCAGTGGATTGAATCAGGGCATGTGAAGCGTCTGGGGCAAACCATGGAAAGCTGTGTAGGTATGTATATTTGCGTGTGTGGACGTATGTATATACATGTGTATGGGGGTGGGTTGGGCCATTTCTTTCGTCTGTTTCCTTGCGCTACCTCGCAAACGCGGGAGACAGCGACAAAGCAAAAAAAAAAATAAATATATATATATATATATATATATATATATATATATATATATATATATATATATATATATATATATATATATATATATATATATACATATATATATATATATATATATATATATATATATATATATATATATAAAATGGGAAACAGAAGAAGGAGTCACGCGGGGAGTGATCATCCTCCTCGAAGGCTCAGAGTGGGGTGCCTAAATGTGTGTGGATGTAACCAAGATGTGAAAAAAGGAGAGATAGGTAGTATGTTTGAGGAAAGGAACCTGGATGTTTTGGCTCTGAGTGAAACGAAGCTCAAGGGTAAAGGGGAAGAGTGGTTTGGAAATGTCTGGGGAGTGAAGTCAGGGGTTAGTGAGAGGACAAGAGCAAGGGAAGGAGTAGCAATACTCCTGAAACAGGAGTTGTGGGAGTATGTGATAGAATGTAAGAAAGTAAATTCTCGATTAATATGGGTAAAATTGAAAGTTGATGGAGAGAGGTGGGTGATTATTGGTGCATATGCACCTGGGCATGAGAAGAAAGATCATGAGAGGCAAGTGTTTTGGGAGCAGCTAAATGAGTGTGTTAGCGGTTTTGATGCACGAGACCGGGTTATAGTGATGGGTGATTTGAATGCAAAGGTGAGTAATGTGGCAGTTGAGGGAATAATTGGTATGCATGGGGTGTTCAGTGTTGTAAATGGAAATGGTGAAGAGCTTGTAGATTTATGTGCTGAAAAAGGACTGATGATTGGGAATACCTGGTTTAAAAAGCGAGATATACATAAGTATACTTATGTAAGTAGGAGAGATGGCCAGAGAGCGTTATTGGATTACGTGTTAATTGACAGGCGTGCGAAAGAGAGACTTTTGGATGTTAATGTGCTGAGAGGTGCAACTGGAGGGATGTCTGATCATTATCTTGTGGAGGCTAAGGTGAAGATTAGTATGGGTTTTCAGAAAAGAGGAGTGAATGTTGGGGTGAAGAAGGTGGTGAGAGTAAGTGAGCTTGGGAAGGAGACCTGTGTGGGGAAGTACCAGGAGAGACTGTGTACAGAATGGAAAAAGGTGAGAACAATGGAAGTAAGGGGAGTCGGGGAGGAATGGGATGTATTTAGGGAATCAGTGATGGATTGCGCAAAAGATGCTTGTGGCATGAGAAGAGTGGGAGGTGGGCTGTTTAGAAAGGGTAGTGAGTGGTGGGATGAAGAAGTAAGAGTATTAGTGAAAGAGAAGAGAGAGGCATTTGGACGATTTTTGCAGGGAAAAAATGCAATTGAGTGGGAGAAGTATAAAAGAAAGAGACAGGAGGTCAAGAGAAAGGTGCAAGAGGTGAAAAAAAGGGCAAATGAGAGTTGGGGTGAGAGACTATCAGTAAATTTTAGGGAGAATAAAAAGATGTTCTGGAAGGAGGTAAATAGGGTGCGTAAGACAAGGGAGCAAATGGGAACTTCAGTGAAGGGCGTAAATGGGGAGGTGATAACAAGTAGCGGTGATGTGAGAAGGAGATGGAATGAGTATTTTGAAGGTTTGTTGAATGTGTCTGATGACAGAGTGGCAGATATAGGGTGTTTTGGTCGAGGTGGTGTGCAAAGTGAGAGGGTTAGGGAAAATGATTTGGTAAACAGAGAAGAGGTAGTAAAAGCTTTGCGGAAGATGAAAGCCGGCAAGGCAGCAGGTTTGGATGGTATTGCAGTGGAATTTATTAAGAAAGGGGGTGACTGTATTGTTGACTGGTTGGTAAGGTTATTTAATGTATGTATGACTCATGGTGAGGTGCCTGAGGATTGGCGGAATGCGTGCATAGTGCCATTGTACAAAGGCAAAGGGGATAAGAGTGAGTGCTCAAATTACAGAGGTATAAGTTTGTTGAGTATTCCTGGTAAATTATATGGGAGGGTATTGATTGAGAGGGTGAAGGCATGTACAGAGCATCAGATTGGGGAAGAGCAGTGCGGTTTCAGAAGTGGTAGAGGATGTGTGGATCAGGTGTTTGCTTTGAAGAATGTATGTGAGAAATACTTAGAAAAGCAAATGGATTTGTATGTAGCATTTATGGATCTGGAGAAGGCATATGATAGAGTTGATAGAGATGCTCTGTGGAAGGTATTAAGAATATATGGTGTGGGAGGCAAGTTGTTAGAAGCAGTGAAAAGTTTTTATCGAGGATGTAAGGCATGTGTACGTGTAGGAAGAGAGGAAAGTGATTGGTTCTCAGTGAATGTAGGTTTGCGGCAGGGGTGTGTGATGTCTCCATGGTTGTTTAATTTGTTTATGGATGGGGTTGTAAGGGAGGTAAATGCAAGAGTCCTGGAAAGAGGGGCAAGTATGAAGTCTGTTGGGGATGAGAGAGCTTGGGAAGTGAGTCAATTGTTGTTCGCTGATGATACAGCGCTGGTGGCTGATTCATGTGAGAAACTGCAGAAGCTGGTGACTGAGTTTGGTAAAGTGTGTGGAAGAAGAAAGTTGAGAGTAAATGTGAATAAGAGCAAGGTTATTAGGTACAGTAGGGGTGAGGGTCAAGTCAATTGGGAGGTGAGTTTGAATGGAGAAAAACTGGAGGAAGTGAAGTGTTTTAGATATCTGGGAGTGGATCTGTCAGCGGATGGAACCATGGAAGCGGAAGTGGATCATAGGGTGGGGGAGGGGGCGAAAATTTTGGGAGCCTTGAAAAATGTGTGGAAGTCGAGAACATTATCTCGGAAAGCAAAAATGGGTATGTTTGAGGGAATAGTGGTTCCAACAATGCTGTATGGTTGCGAGGCGTGGGCTATGGATAGAGATGTGCGCAGGAGGATGGATGTGCTGGAAATGAGATGTTTGAGGACAATGTGTGGTGTGAGGTGGTTTGATCGAGTAAGTAACGTAAGGGTAAGAGAGATGTGTGGAAATAAAAAGAGCGTGGTTGAGAGAGCAGAAGAGGGTGTTTTGAAATGGTTTGGGCACATGGAGAGAATGAGTGAGGAGAGATTGACCAAGAGGATATATGTGTCGGAGGTGGAGGGAACGAGGAGAAGAGGGAGACCAAATTGGAGGTGGAAAGATGGAGTGAAAAAGATTTTGTGTGATCGGGGCCTGAACATGCAGGAGGGTGAAAGGAGGGCAAGAAATAGAGTGAATTGGAGTCATGTGGTATACAGGGGTTGACGTGCTGTCAGTGGATTGAAGCAAGGCATGTGAAGCGTCTGGGGTAAACCATGGAAAGCTGTGTAGGTATGTATATTTGCGTGTGTGGACGTGTGTATGTACATGTGTATGGGGGGGGGGGGGGTTGGGCCATTTCTTTCGTCTGTTTCCTTGCGCTACCTCGCAAACGCGGGAGACAGCGACAAAGTATAAAAAAAAAAAAAAAAAAAAAAAAATATATATATATATATATATATATATATATATATATATATATATATATATATGTTATATTTTATTGCTGTCTCCCGCGTTAGCGAGGTAGCGCAAGGAAACAGACGAAAGAATGGCCCAACTTATTCTTATGCACATGTATATACATAAACGCCCACACACGCACATGTACATACCTATACATTTCAACGTATATATACACATACATGCACAGACATATACATATAAGCACATGTACATATTCATACATGCTGTTTTCTTCTATTCCATCGCCACCCCGCCACACATGAAATGACAACCCCACACCCCGCGTGCGCGCGCGAGGTAGCGCTGGGAAAAGACAACAAAGGCCAAATTCCTTCACACTCACAGTCTCTAGCTGTCATGTATAATGCACCGAAACTACATCTCCTACAGGCCCCACAAAACTTTCCATGGTTTACCCCAGACGCTTCACATGCCCTGGTTCAATCCATTGACAGCACGTCGACCCCGGTATACTACATCGTTCCGTTTCACTCTATTCCTTGCACGCCTTTCACCCTCCTGCATGTTTATGCCCCGATCACTCAAAATCTTTTTCACTCCTTCTTTCCACCTCCAATCTGGTCTCCCACTTCTCGTTTCCTTCACCTCTGATACATATATTCTCTTTGATTTTGATTTTGACGAATTTTTTTGAGAAGTTTATGAAAACCAAACTTTACCAACAAGTCCAACAATTTACCGATCGCTTTCGTTTCGCTTATACGAGAAATCGAGGCGTAGAGGATGTAACTCTGTGCTTTATTGATTATGTTCTCGAGCATATGAACAGATCTAATATTACCGATATACAACATTTTGTAGATTTTTCTAGCGCTTTTAACGCCATTCAGCATCATATAATGATGCATAAACTTAATAACATGAACGTCAATTCTAACTAAATTCTCTGGAATAATGTTTTCCTTACAGGAAGGCCTCAATATGTTCAATTTCTTACATGAAAAATTGAATATCATGATAACAAATACAAGTGGAGCACGGAGGTGGATGGTGTGGTCAGCCAGTATACTAGTGAGTGTTGGTGTCATGTTGGCCAGGTGGAGGACAGAGGTGGATGGTGTGGTCAGCCAGTATACTAGTGAGTGTTGGTGTCATGTTGGCCAGGTGGAGCACAGAGGTGGATGGTGTGGTCAGCCAGTATACTAGTAAGTGTTGGTGTCATGTTGGCCAGGTGGAGCACAGAGGTGGATGGTGTGGTCAGCCAGTATACTAGTGAGTGTTGGTGTCATGTTCCAAGTTATGTATGCAGATGATGCCGTTCTCCTAAGTCAATGTACAAATGATGATGACGTGTATCCGGAAGTTGAACATTTTACGTTATGATGTAATGATAATGACCTTGAACTCAATGTTCAGAAAACAAATGATTGTAAATCACATTAGCTTACCAGTGGCTCAGGTACATTTATATGTTAGTGGTGAACTTGCAGAATCTGTGAAGGAATGTAATTACTTGATAATGACTTTTCTTTCAATAGAAATATGGAGGCACTGTACAAAAACGTAATTTCAAGAATGTATTTTGTTAGGAATCTTAGCAACCTTAAAATTAACACTAAAACTATAGATTTATTTTATACAGCTTTTATACAGTCAGTAATCTCATTATCATTCACATGTTGGTAGGCAAACTGGAATTCAGATCAAAACATAAATTGACAAAAGTTATCAAGAACTGCATTATATTAGGAATACCAGTTTACTACTAGAAATATACACAAAATGTTAATGAGGTAATAAATTACCTACGATGAAAAGATATTGTGTTTAGGATTATGAAGAGCAAGGAAGAAAATAGACCCAGATGAGCCAGTGTCCAGGCTCGGCCACTCCTCCATATTGTGTCCCCGGTAGCCACTTGGGCAGCGCTAATGTGCGTCGACTTCCTATTGGTGGACCGCTGCTGCTCGTGATTCATGATTGGTCCTCTGCGGTCCAGTGGCTACTGTGATTGGTCCTCCGCGGTCCAGTGGCTACTGTAATTGGTCCTCCGTGGACCAGTAGTGACTGTGATACGTTCCTGTGGTATATTGATTAGGGCCGCAGTTGGCCGTGCTGTCTTACCTAACATAAACCTTCTTGGTACATGTATAATGGACACACGTAAAACATGTTATCTTGTCATATTTTTTCTTGAGAGAAATCTTTATAAACTTCAAAAACGGAAAGAGAAACACAAATGTCAAAACATAAATATACTTACTCACGTGTATATTTATATTTCTACATCTAGATGAAACAGACGAATGTGTTACATATTTTGAAATGTTACTCAGGACTGAACGTATGTATATTGATAGATCTTAATAAGTGGGAGCAGTTAAAGTCAGAACTGGTAAAAGAGGCCTTACCTTATTTACCGTGTTTTTTTTGGCTTAGCTTAGCTCTTTAGCTTAGTGAAGCATTCCCCCATTTCCTCCCCTAAATATCATTTGTGTTTATTTTCTGTGTTTACTCTTCTCTTTTTGTGTTTACAGACAAGTGGTTGTTGACCGGTATTTCTGGTGTTGCTGGACCACTGGTACATCTCACGAAGGTTGTTTGGACACAATTGTGCGACCATGTGAGAGGTGATGACAGTAGGAGAACTCCACCCAGCTTGGTACGTCCAGCCGGCCCTACTGTGGGGCGCTTGTCTGTCTGATCAGCTGCCTCGTATATTGTCTTAGAGAAGATGTAAGGTGTTACAAGTACCTTTTGTGTGGGGTGGTACCACACGCCACCCCAGAATCTGGGGTCTAGCCCCAGTGGTATGGACTCTAGTAAGCCAACCACTCACTACTCCCGTAGTGGGTAGTGGTGATGACCGACCTACGCTGGACATTAAGTCCACAAATGCAGAATTTGTTATGTTACATGTGACCGGTTCAACGCTTCCCTCAACCCCTTCCTCATCAAGAAAGTGATTGATGGTCTGGCTCGATATTTCGCCTAAGGGCTGAGGAGTCTTATTCAAGAATTATTAACATCTTCATCTTAGCCGTAATGAACAGAAATAATTAACAGAGCTTTTATATCCCAGCTACAGTGAAGGAAATAAATACAACTGAGAGGAGATCAATTTCATACACATTGGTGGATGACTGATGGAAATTATTAAGTTCTTATTCGAATTTTGTCTTATCTTGATTTTGTAGATTTTCATTGACCAGTAAATCTTGACCTGCACAAGGTAAGGCTGCCAATAACTTTTGCACATGTCATCCAAAAACTATATCACTACACATCTTGTGCTTTATATTTTGAAACAAAATGAAGAAGTTTGATATACCTTACTTGGGTCTGGTCATGTAGTGATGTGCTGGCTATCCTTATTTGACAATTATGTTACACATGATAGGAAAGCTGTGTGGTAAAACTGGAGGGATGAAGGAACTTTATTTAATGGAAGTGCCAGATACTTCTTGCTTCATGTTCTCTACAGTCTGCTATATTGAAAACTATCTTGTGTTTGTTGATAAAACTTTATGAATATTTGATATTTATGTAAAAATTGGAGTGCATGAATGAATTAATATGAAATATACAATAATGAAAGAATACTTGTAAAATCTGGAGAAAATCTAAACTTTACATTTCAGAATAAAAACATTGCAGTTATATTTCTGCTTGAACATTACATTTCATTTCACATTCTATTATTTATGCCTCCTTTTCTCTATAAGTCGTCATGAATGAATGGAATGGCTACAAAAGCCAAAATGGGTTCAGAACTAATTCAGCTGATTTATGGGTAAACCATAGCAATGAGAGGAATACATATGAAAAGTATTGGTTTCATGAAAGGTACAAAAAAAAAAGGCAACTGCAGGTGTACATCACATAGCAAAGAGTAAGTTAAACAATGAAACAATTTACAGGATTAGTAATATTACAACCATTTTTGTTGGTGAAGCCATAATGTAAGAATAAACTGAAGTCCAAATAATAAGAATCAAAAGTACATAATGTGTTGTGAAAACTGGTACCAGAATGAAGTAATCAAACACAAGAAGATATGTATCAGCATAAAACAGAAAATCCATGAAATGATAAAATTACTAGCGGAATAATGATAGTTACACCAAAATAAATATTTCATGCAGTTTCAAGTAAAAACAAACTAGCTCAACTAAATACTTTAAACAACGTGGCAACATGAGGAAAAGAAAAAAGCTTTGGAATTGTTTTACATCTTGTACGACAATGTTACATCACAATAAGAGTATTCTCTTAAACAGAGTCATCTAGGGGCTCAGGGAAGCCATTCTTTTCAAATTACAGTTTGGAAACAACACCCAAATATATAAGGTCATTCCATTCAAATTACCGTTTGGAAACAACACACAAATATGTAAGTACGACTGGAAAATTTAGGTAGGCTGAACATTAATTGAAAACATCAGGGGAGACCCATTATGAAGAAGAGCAAAGTAACTTGTCAACTTTACCTTTTACTGCAGATAATATCTGAAGAATTAATTTCAATGAGTCCTTAACTTTACAGAGATGCAGAAGTGTCTTGTTCCTCTGAAAAATATAAAGAACAAAATGGTAATCATCAGCGTAGTTACAAGAGGATGGAGGGTAGGACCCAGGAACCACCGACTGTTTAGGGTTTTTATGATTTCCAATTCTGCCTAGCTCCTAGGTTGCCATCCAGTCAATTTGGCCGTGATAATCTTGGCAAATCTATCCCCAAGTGTCCCAAATATCTAAACGCCAGTGGTAAATAGCACCTCGACTTAACTCAAAATATCACATATTGTTTACTTGACACTTATAGAGCCTAGCTTTCATGTGGTAATCAATAAGATTTGAAAAAGAACTTTGTCTAAATACAACACAAACACTTTAAACAGCTAATGTTAGAAATGAAAAGAAACACTAATCAATAATAACAAATATAAACAAACCGTAACTTTTATTCTGTCCCTTACCACCATGCATGTCTGTTCAAACAAAACAAACTGACCAAAAATAATTCTTTATGAACGTCTCGATTAACTAGAATTTCCCAAGAAACAATAACATATAAGAGAAGTTTTAGTCTGCAAACAAAACAAATACTTAAAACAGCTAACACAAAAGTAAAAAATAGATATCATAAATGATCATAAATTAAAGCCAGTAACTATCAATAGCTGTCGCTTACACTCACGAATGGCTGACCCGTACCATATTTTGGTCTTCCGCTTCACGTACAAATCTTGACCTATAACAATTCTAAATTATAATTACTATAATTTTCTTTAATCATTATATTACAATTTTCTTATGTTAATAATTAGTATAACAAACACAAACAAAAACTGTAGAACTATCAGAAGACAAATTTCAGGCAGCAACTATGAACAAGCGG
This sequence comes from Panulirus ornatus, assembly GCF_036320965.1. Taxonomy (NCBI): domain Eukaryota; kingdom Metazoa; phylum Arthropoda; class Malacostraca; order Decapoda; family Palinuridae; genus Panulirus; species Panulirus ornatus. The sequence goes on from NC_092293.1 coordinate 9,732,505, forward strand.
GAAGGTTTGATCATTTCTCTCCTGCTCCTGCCTCTCTCTCCGTCTCCCATATGGCCTTCCCATACACCGAAATGATATATATAAATATATATATACATATATATATATATATATATATATATATATATATATATATATATATATATATATATATATATATATATATATATATCTGGCCAATTCCCTGATCAACTTTGTTAACGTAGGTTGCATAAAATATACAAAATCACTAACCTCATTACAGGTTACTATATTATAAGAAATAATTTCATAGATTTTTGTTTATTCTCCATAGATTTGAGACACTTTAAAAGCCTAGCTTGTATACTAAGATTTTCATCCTCTGAGCGAAGCCATACAATAATCGTCCTTATCTACTCTGAGCATTGGATAGCCTCCTGATGATCAAGATTGCTGTTTTGGTTGTCCGTTTCCCTTGTTACTGCTGCGCCTCACTGCACACCTTACATGAGTGCCTTCCACAGTATTAGGGACAGCTGCTGGGCCTCACTGTAGCTACTTCTGGGACGGTTGCCAATCTTCCTCGTATTCCCTCATGACCACAGCGCCAAACCGACTCCCGCCATCAGGCCGAAACGCACAAACATTTCTGACAAAATTGAGACAACCACTTTCGCGTCAGTTTTGACACCAAGTGAATTTCTACGACAATTACGCTCAAGATACTTGGTTTTTCGTTCATGGATTGAACAGAAGCAACCAACGATGGTTGCTACTGCCCAATCCATGAAGTCCCCCCCACCACGGAAAGGTAACCAAGCTTCGGGGGGGATGGGTGTTTACCCTGACGCCAACGGAGAAACTCAATACAATATTTTTATTATAACTTTCCTTAATCTTGAAA